>NW_021605490.1:86095-123811 GCF_004785775.1 Grammomys surdaster
TTATTTTATTTTATTTTATTTTATTTTATTTTATTTTATTTTATTTTCCTGTAGAATCCTGTTCGTCTTCTAAGGAGAGACAGAAAAGTGGGAAAGGAAATGGGGAGAGAGTAGGAAGAATAGAAGGAAAGGAACCATGTTAGGATATAGTATATAAAATCAATTTTTAAGAAAAGAAAAAATTCAAAAACAAAACCATACCTCAACAGTTAGACCAAACACCCCCCATTCACTGTCAGCTTTCACTAGCAACTGTCTCTGGTATGCCTTATTTCTCTGCTGTCACAGCCTGAAGACTAACCTGATGCTGTCTTACCATGTTACCATTATACAGAATCTTACCGAGAAGCAGAGTTTAGGGCAGGAAGAACCTGAAGACCATCAATCATGGCTTTCATGAGTGCACTGTGTGTTTTATGTGATCTTAATTTTCCGATGTGGAGACAGAAAAAAGGCCAAACCTTCACTATTGCTGTCACTGTCTTCTTACACCCACCCAAGAAGGCAGCAGTGAACAATGGAATGAAAAGTTCTCTTGGGATCTCCTCGAGTGATTGGATTATTATAGGCTCATTCTTGAGTAGACTTTGCATAGCAAGATCTAACAGTGTGGCTGGGTCCTTGTAGTTCATCTTCACAAACCTATATCAAGATGACAAAAATGTTCAGTTTTGACCCAGTGCTAACAATGTAGAATACTACAGTGTAAATATATGAATCAGACCATGACTTCTAGAGATCTCTGCTATTGTCACAGGATAGATACTGATGAGTATATAAATTATAATCAACATATGTTAAAATGACATTTGAAATTATAAGTAGGTTAGAAGGCAATATTATGTAGCTACTTACCTGCTAAATATTTCCTCTGCAAAGAATATAAAACAACAAGAAGTAGAAATGTAAACATATACAAAAGTAATATATTCATTTTTATGGAAGCAAAAATACTAGACCATAAAGAAATAACTATAATTAAAAGAAATGGAATGAAACCCCAGCACATCATCATAACCATACTTTCTGGCAGGTCAAGATAGATCGAAATTTCAAAAGATAAACATAAAAAGTGATGGTATGAGGCTTCAAGTTGATCTAATACAATTAGCAGAAAGATTACATCCAAAATAAACCCAAGTTATGAATACTATCTTTGAGGTAGTATCACAATGTAAATTTGTTAATAAATAAATATATGCACGGAATAAGGAACATGATGATTCAAAACTGAAGTCTTTGAAACACAAAGCTTCTAGCAAAGAGTAAGAATAAGGACCAGAAAATCATTGCTAGGTACCTTTGGAAAATGTGGACAAATAAACAAATGATGGAAATTAAGGACCAGGAATAATAAAAGAAATAATGAATCAGAACACTGAAGTCTTTGAAACACAAAGCTTCTAGCAAAGAGTAAGAATAAGGACCAGAACATCATTGCTAGGCATCTTTGGAAAATGTGGACAAATAAACAAAGGATGGAAATTAAGGATCTAGAATAATAAAAGAAATAATGAATCAGAACACCCAAACAGACATAGTTGAAAAGTAAGAAAAGATTGGAGTGACAGCAAACAGCACAATTTAACTAGACATCTTCCAAAACAATTATCAAACAAATAAAATGAAGAACTACAAGAGAAAATATTAAAACTATCAGTTAACAATATTTCTGTTTGTCACTTACCTAGTCTATGATTCTGTATCACAGGAGCCCCGTACAAACTAGCCACTCTTCTTCAATAGAATACCTTGCCGACTGAGATAAAATCACCCTACTCAAGAGTAAAGAATTTCATTTACTTGAAGCTTCTTAGAACTGTGATCCCAGAATATCCAACACCCCTGAAAATATATTCCAAGCTTTAAAATGATAGGTTATTTTATAGCTTAAACATACAAGAGCGTCTGATTGCTTCCTCCATCCTCTTGGTCAAGAACTGTGATTCATTTATGTTCAGCAAAAGTCAAAACCGTCTTTTAAAAAGGAGGGATTTGCTAGATTGTGGAACCAAAGGGTGGTTTCACAAATTGTTACAAATGCTGGTGAAATTTGTTCCAGAATTTGCAGCTCATGACAGTTTACAAGGTCAGCATGTTCCATGGTGCATATGTGAATGTTCTGAGAGTTTTTCTCAAAGTTCTTGATTGTGCTGAAAGTATGGTTTAACAATGGCCCACAGATTTCCCTTTGAGGGTCCCAAAGCAGTAATACTATAATTTGATTTTTCCTTGACAAATTTAGCATGAATATGGTATCAGTTTTCCTAAACTAATGTATTTATTTTAATGCAACTTCAAACTACCTGTAAACATTTTATGGCGTGTTATGAGT
Organism: Grammomys surdaster; assembly: GCF_004785775.1. Taxonomy (NCBI): domain Eukaryota; kingdom Metazoa; phylum Chordata; class Mammalia; order Rodentia; family Muridae; genus Grammomys; species Grammomys surdaster. The sequence continues at coordinate 88,431 of NW_021605490.1, forward strand.
TAATGATAAAGTTGACATATTAGAGAATATGCATGACCAGTTAAGAATAAGTGGAAAGAAAGGCCCCTGAGAAGGGAGTTATGATACCAGACAAGAGAGCCTACTATAGAAATCTAATTACACCACCATAATAGTGATGCAAAGATAGACAAACTGCCCATTGGAACAGCTTAGAAAGCCTGGGAATAGAATTCTATGCCAAGGGAAATTCGTACATTATAAATGTGTTATGAAAAAAACACTGGAACAAATATAGATATGCAATGTAAGGTGCTAGGGAAAATCAGAACTTTAGAAAAATCTTGAGTAAGTCTAAGACACACGCCACATACAGAGTAACTGAAGATTAATTAAGGATAAAAGACTAATAATTAAGCCATATAGTATTTTAAGGAAAACATGCAGAATTCTTCTTCCCCCCCTTACTTTTCTTTAAAGTCATATAGCAACAATTACATTTGTGCCTCAGAATTTAGGGTATCATTCATAGGAAGTTGGAGATTTAATCACAGAGTGGTACATGTAAGAACATACACTACAAATACACTGAAATAAGGAGACAAACTGTAAAAAGAACAAATTTCAGGACACTTCTTAGTTTTCTGGTATACTGACTTGATGACATGAAAGAATTTTGACTTCAGATTAGAATAAAATTAAGAGTTAAAGACCATTAGGGACAGTTGGGATATGAACCATTGAGTTCCATTAAGTTAGAGTAAGTGGAATCTCCATGTTTGAAGGAAAGGGCTAATACAATATAGACAACAAGGCATTTTAAAACTCATGTCCCTGGCAGGTCAGATGATGTTCAAATGTGTTGGTTAGACTAAGGTCCCCTGAACTGCTCTGCTCATAACTGTTACTTGTCTACTTTATACCAAGGAGCAATCCTGACAGAATAGAGTAAGATTGCAAAAGACTGTGGATACAAAGGTTCTCTGCTGTCACAATGCATAATGTCCAATGATCTGATGTCCATCTAATCTAAAAACAGATTCACTTTAGCACATTCTTGGGATACATTTAGGAAACAAATTTTGTGGTTTAGAAATGTCAAAATTGCCTACTCTGGCTGTTTTGGACATATTTCACTTTGCAAAGGGAAATACAATAGACTAACAAAACTAAAAATGTATTTACTCTGTAACAACTAATATTTTGAATGTTTTTATAAAAACAATTTCTTTCAGATACTCTGATTAACTTTTAAGTGACATAAAAAAATTTCAGCACTCTTTAATACCAGTATTTTGCACAGTTTTAAGACAGCCGTTGAGCTTAGTATTTTAAGGAAAAAAAAAAGAGTATTAACTCACTAAGAATAGCTTATACACCTAGTGAAGTTTAGTTTGTCTTGGATTCTTTAAACAAAATTACACCCAGAATTTTAGATATCCTAATTACCATCCCAACCAAATAACTAGGATATATGCATATGTGTGGATTCTAGATAAAGGGTAAAATATTCTGTATAAATGTTAAGACCCACTGATTGGACTGTTAAGAATCTGTTTTCCTGGGTTTAGATAAGGAAGACTTCAATAAAGCTAACTATATATTTAGTTCCACTGATTAAAAATGCAGTTCTAAAAATTCTGCCTTTGTGGCAAATGTTTAGACAAATAATAAATGTAAAGTACAATATTGTAAATACTGTACTGTTCAGGTACCTGTTGAGAAGTGAAATGCTTGTAGTCAAACTATCAAAATTCTGACCTTTCAAAATAGGTTTAGAAAATCCTTTTCTTGAAAATTAGTACTTGCTTTTGCACTCTTAAAATGCCAATTTCAATTAAAAGTACTTAAGGTAAATCTTAAAAGTTATTCCTTTCAACTATTTTTCAATTATTTGAAAATTATTTTTTATTTTTTTTCCTTGCAATTATTTTTTCTTTCAACTATATAAACACAGAACCAGTTTCTATATAAACATCTAATGAACAGATTGAACATAAAACTAGGCAATCTAGTATAACTTTTATAGAAAGTCTGAGTGATTTGTCAAATTTCCTATAATAGTGAACATTTTTCAATTTCTTTTAATAATCAAAACCAACAACCTCCTGAGATGAGAAAGTTAGCAGAGATGATCAGATTTAAGCACTGATGTACTCTTTTATCCTTGAAGTAGTTATCTTGAGTAACAAGAGAGTTTCTCAGTCTGTTCTCAGGTTTAAACAGACAAGAGACCTCAGTCTGTATACTTCGGTCCACAGATTTCTTTTGTGGGCCATTTCCAGAGGCAGGAGCAGCATCATGAACTGAGCATTCATTGAGCAAAATGTCAGCTCCTGGATCAACTTCACTGTAGTGGTAGTTAACAGTTGTATAAACCTGATAATTATAAACAGGCAGCTGATATCCAGTGATAACCTGAACTGGTGAACTTGAATAAGGAAGATATGCCTGAACATACTGAGTGATAGGATTCATCATGGTTGGAGGCTGCATGTATGTCTCAGCATTTGGACTACTCCAAACACTCTGGAACTGTGGTGGAGGATGAGGAGGATTAAGAATCAAAGGACGTGGCTGCACATGATAAGTACATAAATTTTATTTCATGATTGCAGGGCCCAGTTTCAGCTTTTTACCATGGAAATTTATCTGTGATTCTACTATCTTCTGCACATCCACGTCATTGTAAAATGAGACAAATTCATAGCCCTTCGACACACCAGTTCGATCAGTGATTATCTTCACTTCTTTTACTGAGCCATATCTGGCAAAGAAACTCCTGATTTAGGTTTCATCCATCCTAACATCAATTCCACCAAGAAAAACGGTGTTTGGCATGATTTTGCCTTCTGACAAAACACATCCTTGACTGGTGGTCGCTGATGAAGACTGAGTGCTGGCCTCCCTGGAGACAGCTGAATTTGGAGCCTCAGAAGTTGTGGCAGACATGATGGTAGCTGGAGTTCGGGTGGAAAAACCTCGAAGGTATAGCAGAAGCCACGCGGCTGGCAGCTACTCGGGGGCAGCTGCGGAATGGCTCACGTGGCTGTTTGGCTGCCAATGGGCAAAACAGTTGAGGCAGCGCTGGAAAGAGAGCCGAGGGCCACGGAGAGGGCAGAGCCCCGAAGCGAGGGTCGCTGAGGCACTCATAAAATTCTTCTTTAATAGTACCATAAGGAGCAAGATTTCTAAATATAACTCAAATTTTAGAAGCAATGGAAGTGACTGATAATCAGTCTGATCATAGTAAAATAAAAGTATTTCAAAATATGTAACATATGTACATCAGAAGGTAATTGACCAAATGGGATGATATATTGGTAGCACAAATCTGAAACATTTGGATAATAAACTATATATCTTACTAAGATTTGGAGACAAATGATTAAAAATTTGGTATGGAAATGGAAGAATAATACACACTGATAATTCACACAAAAGACATGAATGATAGAAAAGGATTTGTGTGAAGAGGGTTGAAAGGTGCTGGAGGCATTCAGATAAAATGGAGTGTGAAAGTATGCAGAGTGCACCATATGTATGAATAAAATGTCAAAGAATGAACAGAATAAAACTTTTAAAATCATACAAAGGACAAAGAAAAACATTTGTCATGCTATTTTCATATATGAAATCAATATAAAATATATTTTCTCCTTGTGCAAAATCAGCCGAATGGATTAGGGCAGAAGCTCACAGGATAAGAGTGGGAAATAAAGGCAGGGTAGAATAGAAGAAAACGGGACACACAAAATTGCACTTCAGTAAAGCTTGGATGCTCTCAATAATTGCGTTTTTTAATGGGAAATATCTGTCCTGTATGTACAGATTCAAATCATTACTACTATAAAATAGTCAGAAAAACTGTGCCAGTTCTGAACATGTACAGGATTTCATTGTGCCATTATTCTTTCCATAATATAGGGGAAAATCACATGAATTTACACTGCATTAGGTATAAGTAACCTAGAAATAATTTTAAGTATAAGGGAGAATATATGTACCTTTTATGAAAATATAACACATTATATAAGAAACTTGAGTGTTCACAGAGTATAGATGAAAACTCATTATGGATGTTCTGAAATCAATACATTATGGATACAAGAGCCAAGAATACCCATCATATGAAATTACCCATCATATGAAAAGGAAGATGCCTCCAAACCAGTAAATTAAACTAACCGCATTTTATATTGATATTGTAAATCTTCACATAAATATTGTAACCACACTGGTGGAATAACAAAATATTTGTTTTGAGAAAGCTTTAAGTTTATTAAACAAGGTAAAAACAGAAAGAACAGCACACAGATAAAAGTTAATAAATATTCCTATCAAGTATAGTGAAACTAATTCATAAGTACACCAACTAGGAATAAAGAAATGAGAAATGAGTAACTATATCATTGGCAATAAAAGGCAGGTGAAGGAAAAAGTTTAGAGGTAAAGTCAGAATGAACCAGAATCAGAAGCATCAGTGGAGGAACCACCCTGTGGGCACTCTGTCTCTCTGTCTCTCTGTTTCTGTCTCTCTGTTTCTCTCTCTCTCTCTCTCTCTCTCTCTCTCTCTCTCTCTCTCTCTCTTTCTCTCTCTCTCTCACTCTGTGTGTGTGTGTGTGTGTGTGTGTGTTTATAAGCATGGACACATGCATACAAAATATATCTTACATCTGTTCTTGGAGAGAACCTACTAACAGTAAAAGCCCATTAATAAAGAATATCTAAACGTCATTTTCTAAGAAAAGAACTTAGAAATCCTTGGGCGAGTAACTTTAATTCAGGGCCATGGTGGAAAAATTCAAAAGATGAATTTGAAATTTCTATAGTGTTAGAAAATGAGTATACAAAGCAGGACATCTCCATATTGAGAAATCAATGGCCAGGCTGTTATAGCACACATCTTTAATCCCAGCACTCAGGAGGCAGAGGCAGGTAGATGTCTAAGTTCAAGGCCAGCCTTGTCTACAGAGTAGGTTCCAGGATAGCCAGGGCTGCACAGAAACCCTGTCTTGAAAACAAGAGAGAGATAAAGAGAGGAAGAAAGATAGAAAAAAAGAAAGAAAGAAAGAGAAAAAGAAAGAAAGGAAGAAAGGAAGGAAGGAAGAAAGAAAGAAAGAAAAAAAGAAAGAAAGAAAAAGGAGAGAGAGAAAGAGGTGAATTAACTAAAAGGAGGTTCTAGAATAATTCAAGGAACAAAACAATCTTGTAAACTGATTCTAACATATAGTATATTATTTATTCATAAAACCATACTGATGAAATAAATTAATAAAATATAGATGGTTCCTCTTTCTTAAAGAAAACTTCCAACAGATAATTTTAATATGCCCATAGAAACCAGAAGATCATGATTAGGAACATTTGTAGCAGGCTAATTCCCAAGAGAGAGTCAAATTCTGAGAAGTAGGGTTTTTTTTTCAATCTTAAACTGTTTCCTCCACCATATTTGCTATTAAAGGTAGCATTACAGTGGAGCAGCATCACCACTGCTACTGACACAAGTACTTAAGGTAAACATCATCACTAATCCAAGATCTTGTCTAATAATGTGATCTGATTCCTAAAATTAAAGCTCAAATTATGCGCATCTTTGACATCTTTGGAAAATAAGGCAGGTTTCAGCCTTACAGTTAGGTGCCCTCCCTATTATGTTCTCATGAGAAAATTCCCTAGTCAAAGTATCGTCTTTATCTTCTCCTTCTTATCTTGTTGCGGGCAGCACGCTGACTGCCTATTCCAGAGAAGCAGATTGTAGTCTACAGTATTGCACAGGACAATCATTCTCCCATTAAATGAAGGTCATTCTCTTCTCTCGATACTATCAAGAATATTCCACACCCTTTTTCTGGTATACTTTCTTCCAGAATGTGACACAGTATGGTTCTACCTGCAATATAGTGAGTGTGCTTCTCTCCTAGACTGGAAGCATTGCTCATTAGCATCTGTGGATTTCATCTGTCTACTCTTAGTTATCATATACTTAGCTACTCCCAAAGCATTCTGGTGGGAATCCCCTGCAGGCCAATAAGATGAACGGTAAAGGAGTAAAGCATGGGTCTTTTCATAGATAAATAATTTCAATCTAGTCATGAGAAAATATAAAATTCTAGAGGAAGATGGCAAGTAAGAATGGATCTATGGTGGCATGTTGTGAATGAGGAAAGTCAGGGCAAGAAATGATAGACCCTGTACACACAGAGAGATTGGGATAGTATAAAAATTAACAGAATTAGTTATAGGACATGACAGAAGCACAGAAACAGAAGGTTATGCAGCCAAAAGGAACATGTGCCCAAGATTCTAGCAACAGCTCCATGGTGAGAAAGATGAAGGAACAGCCTCATTGAAAAAGTAAGGTACATAATCCTGGTGAAGAGACTGGTAGAACTGCTATCCAAAGGACGGGCCCACAGTTCTCACACACCTTAAATCAAGTTGAGCAATTTGAAGTGGCAGTGATCCCACTTGCACGATACGTTAACATTGGAAAAGAGCCTGGCAGGGGTGGTGCGCACTTTTAATCCCAGTACTCAGGAGGCAGAGGGAGACTAGACTCTGAGTTCAAGGCTAGTCTGGTGTACAGAGCAAGATCCAAGACAGCCAGGGCTACACAGAGAAACCTCAGTCTTGAAAGACAAAAGCAATGATAAACAAAAACAGAAACAAAAACAGCATTGATAAAGAAATCCATTTTAATAGTGGAGCTGGCCCTGATGTCTCTAGAAGGCATGGGTGAGCTAGCCCCAGGGATGAGAGCGGGAGAGCTGGCTCAGTCCCACACAGGCTGCAGTACTTGGGAGAGTGGGCCTGGGATCATGACTTGGCAGCACCAGTGGAGCTAGCTCTGGGGGTGTGGGTTCAGGTGAGTCAGCCCTGGCCCCAAGGGCATCAGAGCAGAACTGACCCTACATCCTGTTGATGACCTAACCAGAGCAGTGCTGGAGAGCTCACCCTGATGGTGTGTGTAAAGGAGATCCAGTGGGCTGACCAGCTCTGCTACTACCCATGCCCAGATTCAGGGCTATGAGATGGCCCACCCCCAGTCTATACCATCTGTGGAACAGTTGGGACACATGAGATCCTGCCATTCTAAAACTGTAGGATTACCTAGACACAGGGCAACAACAGGATAACTTGGAAGAGTCTGGATGAGGATTGATGGTGTCATAGAAGCCAGAGACCTTGAACCAAACCAATCATGGACATTTGCAAGATGAGTAGACACAGGGAATACTGTGGAACACACTGTGACATACTACAGCTACTACTATGAGATGTTTTTCTATGCTTTGGGTTTTTGTTGTTGTTGTTGTTGTTGCTGTTGCTGCTGCTGCTGCTGCTAATGGTGGTGGTGTGTGTGTGTTATCTTGAGGGAGAGGTTGCAAGGGTGAAGGGTAGATATGAGGGGATAGAGAGATGACCAGGACTACAGTGCATGATATGAAACTCACAAAGAACCAATAAGGTTACAAAACTGGAATTTTTTTTTTGGCCTTCTTCATGTACTGAAGTATTTTGGATAGATGCCATCTTCAGAAGGGCTTGATATTTGTTACTCTGATAACAGGGTGAAAAAAGAGGAGTAATCACAAAATCATGGCTAGGGACACACTTTAGTGACTCTATGTGGGTGACAGCTAAAGAAAGTGAAAATTAGACATGGAAACTTTCAATTTAATTGACAGCTACTCATGCATTGAATGATGCAGTGGCAGAATATACCATGTGTTGCAAGCACCATATCGCTTAACCTAAGGATTTACTGAGGACAACGATAACACGACACTTGGATCAGCAATCAGTTTGAGATCTAGAGCCATCTCTCTAACATATAATTTATGACTTGTGAGAATAATAACTCTAAGTGTCAAACCCACAATAACACTAGATTTCTACAGTCCCCTCCCTGTCACACAATGTTCCTGTAGGGTGGGATATGAATGCAAAGATTGATCATTCAACAAAAATCTCTTCTTTTATTCTAAAATGCACATAAGAGACACACTTTGGCAAAGATATTAGCCACCCCAGGGTTTCTGAATTGGTAAATTTCTGAAGAAAGGTAAAAATCTGCCCATTATGCAGACTTACGCAGACAGCAAAGTAATATACAGATAGTAGAGGCTCCTAATACACAAAAACTGGAAACTACTAAACAAAGACAGCCCTGTTGGACATCTGGTCCTTGAAGATCGAATCTCACAATCCTCAAATATAAGAATAGGACAATCCAATTACACTTCATCCACAGACTACCATCCTGTGGCAGACTCTGTTAGAAGACCTGCAAAGAAACTGCCTCAGTACTTTGATATTTTTCTAGTTTCATATTTTTTGCCTCTCTGATGTTCTCATCCCATTCTAATGTACTTTTAGTTGTTTTTGTTTATTTTTTTAAACTTCCAAGTTGTATTCTTTTTACATTTACCTAATTTTGCCCACAGTTTTCTTAATTATGCAATCATTATTTTAAAATTATTTCTTCCTTTTTCTTTTCCACATCTTCATTTCCTTCTATTCTTTTATTTAGCCTTGCTGTTTCTTAATATCCTCTTTCTTGATCCCTTCATTATTTTATTCATTTACTGTTTCTACTTTTACTGAAATTGCTTTTTAACTTCATAGCTTGCTACACATTGTTTTTGCTATTTTCTGTCCTATAGTCATTGGCTCTGTAGAAGTTGGCTTTTATCAGTTTTATGCTTATTTATATACATGATTAAGAGTGACATTATAGCTTTTACAGTGGTTTCCTTTATCCTCAGTCCTTTGATTGAACACTACTCCCTAAGACAATCTCCCAGTAACAGTACTGGGGTGAGATATACATTCCATGTGATGCAAAAGTCACAATACAGAAACATGAAAACATAAAGCATGCATGCCATTGCTCCTTAAATACCGAATTCAAGATACTGAAACTTGAAATTTTAGGCAAAAATTTTTCAAAAGTTTACTTGAAAAATGACTGATGACTTCAAAGATAGAAACAAATAAGGAAATCCATTCAGAATGTAAATATGCAACTTAGCAATAATACTGAGATTTTGAAAACAAACAATAAAATAGCAAAGCTTTATTGATATTATAGATCAAGCCAAAGAAAGGTTAGGATTGGAAGAAAAGCTCAAGGGAACTACATTTAATCATCCATAAACAAAACAAACTAATAAGCAGGACTACAACTTTAAAAAACTCAGAAATATTCAAAAACCCTTGGGGTAGAGAGAAATGATATAAAAACTAAAGGCATAGAAAACCTAGCCAGTGAAACTGTATCAGAAAAGTTCCTAAACTGTGGGAAAAAATGCAAGTGGTGGCTGTGATCCATGGAGGGGGGAGGTGGTGGAGTCCCCAAGGCTTTCTAGACCGGCGGGTCCCACAAACAGGACAAGGGTCCAGGGCGGAATCCCTCCACTGGTGGTGGGTCCCAATAACTCGAGGAGGTCTGGAGTTCCAAGAGGTTTATTGTTCATTTCGTGATAGTTGGATTTGGATGTGTGCCGCCTCCCCTCCCCCGGCCCCCCCCCACGTTCAGCCAGGGGAGAGCTAGCTTAAATAGGGAGAGAGAAAGAGGAGGGACTGGGGAGGAATAACTTAATTAGCTGCCACCCCAGCCTTAGGTAACTCATGAATATGACACGCCCTCTACCTGTAGGTGGATGATGATGCAAACCTCTCTGGGAGGAGCTACTCTGAACCAAACATGTCTGCAAAGTGCAGGTTAATGGGGATGTAGGCCGCATGTAGGAGTCTGGAATCTGAGGGTGTGGGGAGATACATGCCTTTCCTACCCAGGCAATGGTCACTTGTTGGGTCTCTGGCTATCTCAAACCCAGTGCTCTACCGGGGAGACCAAACCATCCCTTCAGAGCTCTACACTAAACCTATGAAAATAAATGGACAACTAAGTACACAAGAGATTTAGAATCCAAAATACACACAACCAAAAAACAACTTATCTAAGATAGACTAGAAGTAAAATGTAAGACTATGGAAACATAAATAACATTCTGTGCAGATACAAAGACACAATATTAAAAGCTGTAAGAGAAAAATGTAAATCCACTTTTAGAAGCAAGTCAATCAAAATAAAACATCAGATCTCTTGGCAGGAGCTTGAAAAGGCAGGAAGACATGAAGGAATGGTTTACATTAAATATTTATTTATTTATTTATTTATTTATTTATTTATTTATTTATTTATAAAGCATGTGAGTACTCCGTTTTTATGCACAGCAAAAGAGGGCATCAGATCCCATTACAGAGGGTTGTGAGCTGGGAATTGAACTCAGGACCTCTGGAAGAGCAGGCAGTTCTCTTAACAGCTAAGCCATCTCTCCCTCACCACTTTAATCCTTAAAAAGCAGGCAAATTCCAAGCAATATTACTCTAGCAAAGCTATCTTTTAAAATCCGGAGTGTGGGAGTGGGGAGAGAAAAACCTGTGGAAAAATAAATACCTTGAAAGAAGCAGGGGGAGAGGGGATGGGATAGGAGGTTTGCGGAGGGAAAACCAGGCAGGGGATAACATTTGAAATGTAAATAAATAAAATAGCCAAGAAAAAAGAAAAAAAGAAAGACAAAGTAAAACAGTTTATGAACACTAGAGTAACACTGTCAGAAAGATACTTAAGGGAACTCTAGAAGTAGAGGAGGAAGACAGTAATTTTTGATTTTGCCCTTTAGACATCAAAGATTTTTTTAAAAAGACTAATGAAATGAAATACAGTAAAAAGAGAAATAGTTAATTACACAGTTCAGTCCTTACTATTTACAAAAGCTTACACATAAAAAAATAGCAAACTAAGTGTAAAGGAGGGGTAAAAAAGTTTTTTTGTTTTTGTGTTGTTTTGTTTGTTGCAAGGTTTCACCATGTCAGGGACAAGGCTGGCACCGAACCCAACAACACCTTATATCAATCTTGGAAATGGAGGATTACAGTCATGTAATTACCTTACTAGTCTGAAGAACATAATTTATTGAAAAACAGAAAGGATGTTTCAGAATGTCAAACACTGAGTAGTTAGTCACAAAACCAAAGCTAACAACCTCAGGATAAACAATGCCTTAAACCAGCAGCATATGGAGTCATTTTTAGAGATCCAACTAGATGACACATTAATCTTCAAACTATGGCTTGAGTTAATTTAAGGTCCGAAGATTCCATTTTCAAAAAGAAAACTGTTTAAATTTACTTAACTGGGAGGGAGGGGAAGGCTTTTTGGGTTGTTTTGTCCCTAGGATCTCGACAATGGCAACCTTTCCTTTCCTGCAAGAAACAGGAAGCGCAAAGTGAGAAGCTTATGGTTAAAAAAAACTCTGTCAGGCTTCTCTGTGCCTATCTGTCAACTGTCACATATCAAACTTAAAGTAGATACTGGACTCCAATTGGCTCGTTTGGGGTCAGCTGACTACACTCACTCTTTCTGCTTGTCCTATGCTAGAAGACTCCACCCACAATGGGTGGAGCTAGCTCCTTTGGCGCTACCAGAAGTACAAAATGGTTGGGAACTAAGTGATTGGGGTGCTAGAAACCTGGGTTCTGGGAACCAAACATAGGTCCTCTGTGAAAGCATTACAGGACCTTAATGCGCTGTCTTTCCAGCATCCATGTGCAACTTTTAACCCATACTACAGATTGTACACTTGTCTATTTTTTAATCTTTTCTATACATTATCCATTTGCCTAAAATGCAGTTTTTGTATGTTATTTGATATTTTATTGTGTGTCTCCCATGGAAAATGGAAAATTTAGTATAGCAATATTTGTCATTGCTTCATTAATGCAACTAAGTGACTAAAGCAGTGCTTAGCTCAGAGATATACAGGTGTTGAAAGGATACATTATGTTTTTTCTTGCTCCATGAGTGTCCTTTTGCTTCCTCTGACATTGTCTCACCAACCTTATATGGCGCTCTTTTCTTGTAAAATCCCTCATTCCTTGATTCACATGTATGTAGACCAGGCTGGCATCAAATTCATAGAGCTTCGGCTCCTGCCTCTGCTTTGCCTTCTGATTACTGTGAGGTATTCACCAGAGTAGACTACTCAAACGTTTGTTCAAGCCATTAGGACAGTTTTATAAAACAAGTGGCAACTGCCTTGGATGTTCAGAATCCCAATGCAGCTCTGAGCCTTTCTCAGAGGGAGGTTTTAAGTACAAAAGTATATCCTGGATTAACACACCTCTGTAAGAACTGTTAGCCAGAGTCAGAACTACAGAAGCCACAAAACAAAGTTCGTACATTTAGGGACTTATTCAGAATTACAGACTTCAATGGGTTATGTCTTTGTTCCTATTTTGGCAGATGTTTCTGCCTACAGACTGACTTTCAAGGTCTGTAATATTGTTGTGGAGTATCACTTGAGAAGACTGCTTGAACATAGGTTTGAGGTAATAGAAAGTCATAACGAGCAGGCCAGTAACTACAGTGGGTGTTCAAAACTCCAGAGTAGCCCCAAGGTTTTCTCAGAGTGAATTTTTTTAAAGCACAAAAATATATATCCTATACCTCTGCAATTTGCATTTATGTATTTTATATCATTTTCTTAGACTCTCAGAACTTATTTAATCTTTCATATTCTCAGACATTTACATATCTTAGAACATTTTCTTAGGCCTCCTGTAACTTATTTATTCTTTCACATCCCCAGATGTTCATACATCTTAGAAAATTTTCTTTGACCTTCAGAACTTCCATAGATTTTAAACCTTTTTCTTCTCACCTTATTATTTATCAGAATTATGAGTAGTTATTGAAAGCAGTCAGTACAAAGCAAGTTCTTTTAAATAAAAGAACAGTGAAAAGTTGCATCAGAAATCTATTTATATTTCAATATAAAGCCTGTTAGCAAGGCAAACCTGTTTGCCTCTTTAAACAGGAGACCTAGTAGATCTAGAAAAATCAAGGCTTGATTTTTACATATGAAATGGACTAATAAGGTGGATGCTGTCAAGCTAACAGTCTACAGTTAGTTTAGCTATAATCCTTTGTCACTGTGTCCATTAGGTACTTGGAGACCTTGGAGGTCATTGTAAATGTAAATATCCTTTTATTTTCTCAGATGAAGTGATGAGATAAGAGTCCTACTTAAGCTTTAGAAATACAAGGCTTGGGCTGAGCCCAGAGAGTTTCCTTTTCTGTTCTTCCTATCTCTAGGCCTAGGCCTGGAAGCTTGTAGCCTCAGTACAATCTAATCTCCTGCAAGCTTGAACTATGAAGACTTCACCTTCCAGCTACTGTCTGCTAACCTAGGCCTAGACTGTTTCAATAAACTTATCCTTTTTAGTTCTTTCTGAACTCTGGCTGGCTGGTTCAACTCAGCTGTTCTGGTTTGAACTCCTTTTTAAGCTGACTGATTCGATTGTCTTCTCTCAGCTTCTGACTGGATTGCTTTGCCTCTGAACTCCAAGAACTAGACTGCACTGTACTGAACTGAACTTTACTCTCTCCCTCACTGCTCTTTCCTGTTTGTTCTCCTGTGAGTTGGACGTATCTTACCTCTGATTCATTCTGTCACTTTGTCTGCCCCTCAATTAGATTTCTTTTGGGGGATTAAAGGTGTATACTAAAGGCTTGTCTGTATTTCAGCCAGAGGGATTAAAGGTGCATAACGTACATGAATTGCAGCTGGATTGGAACTTTGGATGCAATTTCTTGCCAGAGCAGCCATGTTGCTGGATTAAAATTTTTCTATGGGTCATTACTAGGATATGAGAGTCTTTGTCATATAAAGCTTAAACACCTTAAATGCCATCCTCAGCAGATCTCTGACAGGTTTGAGGACTAGAATCTAACAAGTATATCTGAATTAAACAATCATTGTCTGTTTTTAGTTATTTGTTTTAAACTATACTTTGAACACATAAAACAAAAGACTAAACATGGCTTATTCCTGTAACTAATTACATTAGTATTTAGTGTGACTACAAATATAGTTCTGGACATCTTAAAGAGTTTGACCATTTATAAGGTGACTGACTACTAACATGTATTTTAAAATTATCCTTAAATTTTTATAATAAAAATGATAATTTCTGAATCAAAGCTCTTTCAGTATCAAAATAAGACTTTTAAACATAGAGACTGGGAATCCTATTGATCCTTGCATGGTACAGGTATATCATAGAACATAACACTTCATTGTATGACTCATTTTACAAAAAAATAGATGTAGCATAACAGTGCTAGTAAAAACAAAAAATTTATACATATAACTTTAAATCAGTCCCTGTTAGCCTGAGTAGACCATAAGACCTTAAATAAGGAGAGTTATATTTTTAAGCCAGTGATTCTCAATTTTTAATGCTATAGCACTTTAATATAGTTTTTTATGTTATGATGACCCCAATAAGAAAATAAACGTCTGATGTTCAGGCAATCTTAGGCTACCTCTGTAAAGTATCTTTCAACCTCCAAAGGGTTGTGGCCCATAATTTGACAAATTGTTCCCAAGCTCTTTGTCAGACTGCTTAAGGTCATTGTCTTATTGCATCATAAGATAGGAATTCTTTTAGTTTCTGGTGTTTAGCTGTGGCCTTAATTTTTATTCTTTTATTTACCTATTTATCAAGATCAGGTATTAATAAAGACATTATAATAAACTATCTGATAAACTTAAAACTGTCCCATAGTCTTATAAATATAAATATTTTTAAAAACTGTTTTAAAAATAACCAATTTTTTATTTTTTGCAAACCTCCAAAACTTTCTTTAAAGAAGTTTAAAAATCTCTTGATTATATGTTATTGCAATATCAAAATAAAGTACCTTTTTAAAAGAGTAAAGACACAGAGCATTTCCTTAACTTTTAGAAGATGAAATCAAGTTTTAAAAGTATAAACAATTTAGTGTCTCTAAAATCAATACCAAGTGGATTACTTTGATGTTACAAAGTCTGTCCAGCAAGATATGTTTTTGTGTATGAAGGGATGAAGGTATAGCTTTAGTAACTCATTAAATAAGCATTATTTTGGATCCTACCTTTAATAAACCTTTTTATTAAAGACAGGGCTTATATAAAAATCTTATGACCATTTAAAAGTATCTTTAGTAAGATCATGACACATGTTGCTGCCTAGAGCAGCTCTAATCTTGAGTTATGAAGTTTTTTTTTAATTTTTAAAGAACATACTTTATTTACTCATATTTTCTCTTTAATGTGATTTTTAATGGAGGAATATGTTCTAGTTTGATTTTCATTTTTTAGTGGGATATTTTATTTATTTACATTTCAGATGCCTTCCCCTTTCCCCATTTCCCCTCCCTAGAACCCCCTGTCCCATCCCTCCTCCTCCTTTTTGCTTTTATACCATTTTAATTACATGCAAGTATTAAGGTCAGTTCTAGGTTGAGCTATGAGTTTTAAGCTAAGTTTTCATTACAAATGTTAAAGATTTTAACCATACTCAATAATTTATAAGCCAATAATCTATAACCAAGTCATATAGATCATAGTAAAATCATACATTAAAGATAGCATGTACTAATGGTGCTGGGCTCCTAGCTAAGGGTGCGGTACTCCAAGGTTAGGGTCAGTTTTTCAGTTTCTGTTGTCCCAGTTCAGCTACTTCATTCTGGAAATTCTTGCAATGAGTTAAAACTAAGTAATGGGGTAAACAACCAGCAGATGAAGTTTGGCCTGTTTCTCTACATACAAAACACAGAGCAACAAATAAGTGACTAAACGAAACTATAGACACAAACTGACAGACACAGACAGACTGGCACACCAAGGACAACTAATAAAATTGGGGAAAGAAGGGAAGAGAACCAGGTGTCTCACCAGTTGGATCCAGTTGTCCCATTAGTGGGACTAAGAACCAGAACCAGGCTTTCCCTCAACAGGAGGACACAGGATATCTCCTGACCTCCTCTGCTCCTAGGAGCTACTGCATCCACTTTCTCTTTTCTTGGGTCCCAGACAGACACCAGCCAGAAAACAGAATACAGGCTTACTTCTGGAGGTTTTGAACTTGAAAATGAAGTCCTTGAATGCAGAGGATTACAAACTAGGGACCTGGGTAGATAGGATTCCTGACCAATGCACTGAATGCTATGGGGTCCACTTAGATACAACGCAACTCAAATACCAGTTCAATGCAAATGACACAAATTTATTGTAAGCAAGCCACCACTGATCGATCTGGGCCATAGAACAGACTCAGGAGCTGAATTCCAGCCCATGCTCCACCCTCACCCCTGGGAATAGAATGTTATAGAGCTTTTAAGCTTGAAAACCACAAACATCTGTTCCAAGTTAGAGTTACATTTTCCACCTATCAGTATTTAGGTATAAGAGTTTTCCTTCTGCAATTGATTTATGCCAACCACTATAGAGTGTAGGTTTTACAGTCTAGCCAATCAAATCCATTTGTTCTTTCCTGGTCAGGAACAAAAGATGAATGATGAAAGCTGTGGCTAGAAACAGTCATTATGTTTTGGGGAACAAAAATGAATATTGGAAGCTATGGTCAGGAACAGTTATTATGTGTTGGGGAACAAAATAGGAATAATGGAAGCTGGTCAGCTACTGGGGAGTACCAAGCTCTTCTAGGGCCTGGGAACTAGAACTTAATTTCACCCTATGGTTAAAATGGAATCTGAAAACAAAATGACAGTGCTTAGGAAAAATTTCTTTTGTTTGACCCTAATGGGTTGACATACTTCAGTTAATGAGAACAGTTAGTCAAAATCAGAACTACAGAGCCAAAATGTAAAGTTAGTATAGTTAGAGACTTTCCTACAACTATGGACTTTGATAGATGAGGTCTTTGTTTTTATTTTGGCTGGTAGTGCTATGTGATAAGTTTTATAGCCTGAATGTTACTTTCATGGAATCATTTGTGGGACCTTACTAAGTTATGGGACCCTATTACAACATGAGTGCTGGGCTGGAATCAAGGACCCTGACTAATACAGTCAGAAAATCAGTATTTATGGCTAAAACTGAAAAATATGATTAGAATCATTTTTGTAATATAAAAAATGTGATTTCCTTTTTCAGTTCAAATAAATAATATATAGATGGCTGTCTTAAATATCATCTTTCTGATTACTAAATATAAATTACTGTGTAATTCCTATCCTAGTGGCATTGGTTTATAATGGGAAGCTGAGGCAAGAGGATCACAATTTTAAAAACTGCTTGGGTTATAGAGTGGGTTAATGCCAGCCTGGGTAATTTAGCAAGATGGTCACTTTTTTCTTTTTTTTTTATGAAATGAAAAAAAAAAAGCTGAGACTATATGATAGTTTAGGAGAGTCTGCTAAGTATATGTGAGACTCTAGGTTCAATCCTTAGTCACACACACACACACACACAAAAAAAAAACGGTTATTATATAGCAAGATACACAGAATACTAAAATGAGGAACAATACTTGACTGCTTATAACATATACTTTATAACTTATGAAATTTCAATAAGTCATAAGCTAGAAGTTTCTTGCATGGAAGAAAATGTTATAGATTCAGGATGGTGTGGAATATATCTTTCTTGCTTTTTAATTATTTTTTAAATTAATCCTCAGACAACTTTGTACAGTGTATTTGGACCATATATCATCCTTTCCAAATCCTCAAAGATCCATCCCACTTTTTTCTGCACATCTGCCTTTGTATACATCATCTTCTAACCCACCAAGTCCAAGTTTTGCTGGATTTGTGGCCTTCCACTGGAGCGCAACTACTCTACCAAGGGACATCTTTAAAGAAAATGGAGTCTCTGGCTCTCTGCAGTTATCAATTGCCAATAGTTCCTCTGCTAAGGGTGTAATTTTGTGACTACCTCCCAGTCCATTCTGAAATTTAGTTTATCATTGAGTTTGTACAGGTGCTGAGAATTTTCAAATGGTGTCTTACCATTAATGCTATGAGTTCATATGTGCAAGGTGGTATGCAAATGTTTCTCCCATTGTGCAGCTTGTATTTTCATCTATATGATGCAGCCTTTCACAGAGCAAAAGGTTTTTATTTCAATGAAATCTAGTACATTGTACTATTTGCCATGTAAATTTTGAGGTCAAATCAAACAACTCTTCCTAGGCCTAGATTCCAGAGATTTTTATACTAGGGTAGTTCAAGAAGCTGTATACTTTTACCTTTTACATGGAAACTTCTGACCTACTTTGAGTTAAATCTTAAATGGTTTGTAAAGGTATTTTGCACCCCCCCCACTATGCATACCCATTGTTTTTACCATTACTTGTTTAAATTTCTTTCCTTTGAATAGAAAATTGTTTTGTAGCCTTCTCAAACTACAGCTAGAAGATATGAAAAAGCACACCCTTTTTCAGTGTGTTGTATGTCAATACCCATCCCACTGTCTCAATTTCTCAGTTTCTGTATTATGTGTATATTTAATATTCATTATCAAATTTTACTATTTTTGCCAAATGTATTTTAGATGTGGCAGGGTTTGGACATTTCTGATAAAACATAGAATAGGATTTCCTATATTTACAAAATATTGCTAGTGTTTTTATAAACATTGCATTAAAATTTTAGAATTTTGTAAGGCTTGATCTTTTTCCAGATAAGTATTCCAATCTATGAACACATTATGCTATGTCTCTGATTTAGGTATTCAGTTTCTTCCGTTTTGTGTTTTGAAACATCCCTATTATAGATACTATGCATAGCCATAGCAATTTCATTTGTGAATTTTCAAATGTTTTTCCTATCATAATTTCTACATTTACATTGCTAGCATACACTCAAGAAACTGATTTCTTTTGTCTAAACAGTTTTCTAAAGTTGTTTCTTTAAGTAAGTATATTTTTATAGAATTGTTGAAATGCTTAACATAGCAGCTATGTCATCTAAAAATAGGAATAGTTTGTTTTCTTAACTTTCCACTTTTGTGCTTGCATTTAAATACTATTCAGCCATCATTCCTTCAAATTCTTTGTCAAACCGCATTCATACTCTCAGTTCACTTCATAAGATAAAACTATAACCCCAGTCATTTTATTATCTTTCTGAAAATCCCTGACACTGATGTTTTTCATTGTATTTTCTCTTGCTTACTTACATTCAGGAAATTCTACTGCTTTGTCAACAAATTCACCAATGGTGGCTTTTGCTGCATTTATTACTGATCTCATCTACCAAAGTCTTCAATTGTGTGGTTTGCAGTTTATAGTTTTGTTTCCTTTTGTTAAAAATACTTTTTTTTCTCACTTAATATATCCTGATGATGTTTTCTCATCCATCTACTCCTCCAAATTTCTCCTCAACTCCCCTCCCATCCAGATCTACTCCTTTATCTTTTTTATTAGAAACCAGACTTTTAAGAGATAACAACTAAACATGACAAAATAAAATGTAATACAATAAAACTAACACATTGAAGTTGGACAAGATAAACAAACAGAAGGAAAAGAGTTTAAGAGAAGACATAAGAATCAGAATCTCACTTGTTTACACAATCAAGAATCTCATAAAATATGCAAAATAAACAAAAAAAACCCACTAAACTGAAAGCCATGATGTATACACAAAGGACAGACCATGCTATGCTGCTATGGCCTCTGTGAGTTTGTGTTTATCATATTGATTTAGAGGACTGTGTTCTGGTGTCCTCCATCCTCTCTGGCCATTACATTATAGCTGCTTCTTTTCCAATGGATTCCCTGAGCCCAGACAGGGAGAGATTGATGAAGACATCTCATTTAGGGCTGAGTACTAGTAACAAGGCTTCTTACTTTCTGCTTCATTTCTGGCTGTGGGTCTCTGTATTTGTTCCTATTTGCTGCAGGAGGAAACTTCTCTAATGATGGCTGAACAAGAGGCTTGTCTATGAGTTTTGGAGAATTTCATTAGCAGGCATTGCTATGTTACTATAGTAAACCAGTAATATTGGGTTTTACCCTGGGTTCCTTGGCTATCTAGTCTTAAGGTTTTTGCCATTAGATTGGTGTCAGGTCGGAGTTTCATCTCATTGAATAAGCCTTAAGTTAAATCAGATATTGGCTGGTTATTCCTACAAGCTTTGTGCCACCATTACCTTAGCATATCTTCAAGGCAAGATATCATTGTAAATCAAAGGTTTTGTGGCTGCCTTTCTTGTTTTTGTTTCTTTATTGGTAGTCTGAAGAGTATAGTCCTGTACCAAAGGATATAGAATGTATGGATAAAGGCTGTATGTAGGCACTGGCTCAACTTCTTCATGGTCAGTGAATTGTTCAGATGTTGTTTTCAGTAATGGGGCTATGTTATTTGTCTGTGGAGAGCAACCTATTGTCTTGGGAAAAGCCTGGATTGTTTGGGGGATTCTCTTAGGGCCCCTTTTGCCAACAACTAAACTAGATATAATGTAATCCTAGTACTGGAGGCTTCATTTGATAACAAGAGATGGCCAATGAGTCTCCGTCTCCCCCATTCTTTGGCAATTTCACTTAGATCACCTTCATATATGTTTATAGTTTAGGAATCTTTTACTGTATTAGGTTTCCATACTAACTCTCAAATGGCACCTAATTTTCACTGTCTCTCCCAGTATTCCTTCCCCTGTCCTCCTACCCACTGAATCCTCCCATTCCTGCCCCCAATTCATCTGTAGCTATATATTCTAACTATCCATTATAGTCCCTTGCTCTATACCTATCCTCTTTTGTTCTATAAATTGTATCTTGTTAATCATTGACTTAACAGCTAATATACACATATAAGAAAATACATAGCATACTTATCTTTCTGGTTCTTAGGTTATCTCACTCAGGATCCCAAGATGAGGATTAGTATGTGGCTTGGATACTGTTCTTGTGCTATTTTGGCATAGAGTGAAGCTGCTTTCTGCCCTTGTCTAAAAAAAAAATCTGTCTGAGGCTAAATTAAAGAATAATGTATTAAAAACTTTTACAGAGAACATTTCAAAACAACATAGCATTGACTATATTGTGTGGCTATTAGTGGCAAGTCTTACATAGATCTATAATGAAAAGAAGCAAGCTGAGCAAGGAAAAATACAAAATGCACTGTTGGAGAAGAAAAGAAGCACCAGGAAATGTAAACAGATTAAAGAGAAGCCTGATGATGTTAGGTGGAATCTTGGGTAAAAAGTAATGAAAAGTTTAATTTCGAGTTTGGGTTTGCCAGGGATCTACCAGGCCAAAATTTGATCTCAGAGAACTAGTTTATTTAGTGGGAAAGTGGCAGGGACTTTTCACTTAAAATATCAGGGTGCTCTTATTTTGAAAATGTTTTTTTTTTCTTTTTGAAGGGAGAAACTTAGGATTGATCCCAGGGCTTTGCACATGCTAAGCATACATTCTACAACTGAATGATCTCTCAGCTCCAGAAAATGGTCTTCAATAAGTGTTTAGTACTAGTACTTTGATGTATTAACAAAAATCTGCACCAATATACCTAGAATTGTAGAATTTGGGAGGCAAGAGGAAGAAAAGGGGTGGATATCTTATGAATCAGTTCTGCCTACAAGGTCTTAGCAAAACAAAAATAAAGGAAAGTTAGAGAACAAAGTTGATTTTGATAAAGCATTCTGGCATTTTATTTTATCACATTTCAGTAAAAAATAATATAAATGTACAAACACGGATAATAAATATACATGAATGAAGCTTTAATACATGACTTTGCATATAACTCAAAAGTACAGAAAATGAAAATTAATAGTAAAAGATTAATCAATATTTAATAGTAATATATAAAAACAACAGAAAATGTCATTTGTTAAAGTTCAATTTACAATGGTAAGTATTATAGAGGTTTGTGAAATACTGGCTCATTGAACAACTCTCCTAAATTTATTAAACATTGTATTAATCAATACTAATTATTTAAAATAACATTAATTATAACATGTTCAGTTATAACATATTTGGATCATAGTCTTTATTCCCTTCTGTATCTCTGCAGTACTCCTCCTTCATACTCCACTTTTCCTCTTGAAATCCCCCTAATAGTTTTATGTTCATGTTTTTATTCTGCTTATCCTTATTCCAAGAATAAGTGAATACATATGAAACTTTTCCCTGACTGACGCCTAAAGAACAAATGGATACTTGAGTTTTACTTACTATGGGACATGAATTTTGCCAATACCACAATGTTCATGAGATCAGTAATTTTCCTTGTGTTACCACTAGGAAAGTACAGTACACAACACCTTGATTTCAGCCTTTGGATAATTTGAGTTGAAAACTTTTTGGTAGTCTGTGTTTCATACTTGACCTATAAAAAGTGTGGGGAAATCACCTTTGTTATTTAATGATTCTAAGTTTCTGCTGATTTAATACATAAAAATGAAAATGAACACAGGTCTTATTAAACCTACTAGTGTAGAAAGTGTGCAAATAAGTAAGTGTTCAATTTTTTTTTAAAAAAGCAAGTAATTCTCAGAAAAAAGTTTGTGATTCAGCTAAAGTATTGCATATGTGTCGTGTTATTTAAGGAATATATTTTAGTAAAACAAGATAAGATATTATTAAAAATTGGAAGGACCATAAAACAAATTTTATTTCTACTACAGGATGAATATTAATGCTAAAAGATTATTCTTAATATTATTAGGAAAATTAAGCTTTAACAACATTTAAATACATGCAGTCAGTCAAGACCAACACACACGTGCTAATTAACTGTTTTAACAAGAAGCTCATGGGCTGGGTGAAGGCCTTTGACAGACACTGCAACATGGTGCTGGAAAATGTGAAGGAGATGTGGACCGAGGTCCTCAAGAGCCTCAAGGGCAAGAAGAAGTCCAAGCCTGTCAACAAGGACTGCTATGTCTCCAAGATGTTCCTACACGGGGACTCAGTCATTGTGGTGCTGGGGAATTCACTCATCACTGGCAAGTAAAGTGGAGGCCTCTGCCCACTGAGAGCCTGCTCCCTGCCCTACTGAGGCCTGCAGAACCCTGCCCAATGGGCTAGAAATAAAAACCTGTGCTTTTAAAAAAATGCATTCTTAACAAAATCTTAGTAAGACTAACAAAGGGGTATTTTATATTACCTTATAGAATTCTGAAAATAATAATAGATGAGAGGGGGTTAAGGAAGTATATTTGGGGCAAATATGAACAAAGTGCAATAGTATGTATGTATGTATGTATGTATGTATGTATGTATGAAAATTCCATGGTAAACTCATTTTCTTGTGTAACACAGAAAGAAAAACAATCTCAGTGATTTTTTTGTCAAAACATGTAGCTGATTCTAAAAATTCATTTGAAGAATCAGGAACATATGCTGCAAAGAAGAAAGTCTAAAAATAAACAAAGCAGAGGTTTTTATTGTTGTTTGCCTCAAAATGCTTCACATGTTTCAAAGCACTTCATACAAGTTAATCTATTATGACCATAAAAGTTTTACCATTTTCAGTACTAGATAAAAATTAAAAAAAGTTATTGAAGCACATCCATTGGTTATCCAATAACAAATCATGAGTTTCCAGATTATAAAAAGAAGTAATAGTATACATATTAGGAATTTATATATTAGGAATTTAAATTTATTTTTATAAATTTATCTATTTATAAATAGATGCATATAATAACAATTAATAATAAAAGAGGAAATGAATTTGAAAGAGAGCAAAGAGGAGTATATTGGAAGGTTTAGAGGGAGGAAAGGAAAGGTAGAAATAATATAATTATAATCAAAAGTATAAGAAAATAGTTGAGTGTTAAACAATAGGTGCTAGTACAGAAGAAAAGGGTTGAATGCAGTGTCTTAAAAGCTTCATTTGTGTTGCAATTTTAAACTTTTATAATTATTTTTCTGTTATGTGTATGTGTGTTTTGAATATATCTGTCTCTGGGAGATTACACTGCCTGAGGGGGCCAAAAGATGATGTCAGATTTTCTGGGACTGGAGCTATAGATACCTGTGAGCCACCAGGTAAGTGCTGACAATAGAGCACCTGGTCCTCTGGAGAAGCAGCTAGTGCTCTCAACCTCAGCCATCCCTCCAGCCCTCTCTTCAACATTTTAATGTAATGGGAATCATTATTCTGTATCATCAATGAAGAAGAAGCTCATATTTATGATGTAAATCTTCTCTTACTTATACCTTTCTTTATGTAAGCACATGCCAAGAAATTAATGCCTAGCCATATATTTTAAACAGGTTGGTTGTTCTGTTTTGTATTTGAAGATAACAACTCAAAAACTAAAATAATGATTAATCATTTAAAAAAAACAGGGAGAGTGAAATGAAAACCAAAGTGGAAATTATAGCTCAGTGAAAAGTATTTAGATTTGTGACCTCATGGGTGTAGGGTAACTACTTATAGGAAAGGTAGGGAATTGCTTTCTGTTTGAAACACTTCGTTACAGTTTTTTTAAGTGCTATCCTGCTTAAATGCTATTTGTTATGCTCAATATTAAACAACAACTTTAAGTATTATTTCATCTTTGTGTGAGGTAAGAAAATATTCCTTCTGATAAACATATATGAAGTAAAATTTCTAAAGAATATATAAGAAGTTTAATCATATTAAAATACCCATGCTACAGTTTTATTTACTCAGTAGCAAGTTGGCTGTTGTGGCACATACTTGTAATCCTGGTGCTTGGAAAGAAGAGGTAGAAGGATCACTTCAAATTCAAGGTTAGCCCGGTCTGTAAAACAAGCTCCATGACAATACTGTGAGATATCCTCAAAGAAAAAAAGAATTCAATCAAAATTCTTTAAGATAGTGGAGATTTTGTTTCTTCTCTTTTGTTATTTTTTGCTTTTATATAGGAAAATAGATCTTTAAATATAAGAGTTGAACTAGATTAACAGTTTAAAATAATTCAGCAAATTAATGGGATGAAATACTAACTTGTAAATTATCTGTTTCATGAGCTTCCTTAATCATAAAATTTATCTGGGCTACATTTTAAAGGTGTAAACTCTCATATCTGACACTAAATTAAAATGTCCACTGAATGAACCTGTGAACCTGGTATGTATGTAGGGATGATGCTATCCAAGAAATACTTGGGAAATTGTGGCACAAAATGAGACATCAAAAATACCCTGAAAAACAAAAAAATAAGAAGTGAAACAAAACCCAAATTTTTTCAAATGATAAAGTACAAAAGAGTCATATATAAAAATGATCACTAAAACAATGCTTGTAAGAGGAAAATTATCTATAAGTGTGTATCAGTAGGAAAAAAGAACTGTAAATTATAATTATAGAATAGAATATTAGACTGCTGTAAATACAAATACTCTGTATTTATTCATAGAACACAGTTTTAAAGAAACTTGTACTTCCCACCTTTGCCATAAAAGGAAGTCTAACTAAATTTAATGGGTCTTGCACAAAAGGAAGGGATTAACTGTTGGAAAGAAAAAGGGTTCTCATAACAGGAGGAGGAATGAAAAAAACTAATGGAGAATAAGAATGACTAAAATTCATTATTTACATTTATGAAACCATCAAAAATAAAGTTAAGGAAATAAAATAAACAAGTAAAACTGGAAAGGCACACTTATGTGAGTCCATATGCCCTTACAAATGTATACATACACATTTAAACATATAAAAATGTTTATATATGGCCAGGAAGTAGTGCTGCACACCTTTAGTCCTAGGACTGAGGAGGCAGAGGTAGGTAGATCTCTGAGTTTGAGACCCACTTATTCTACAGAGTGAGTACCAAGACAGCCAGAGTTACACAGAGAAACCCTGTCTCAAAAACCCAAATATAGATATATTTGTATATGAGTATATATGCATATATTTATATTACATAGTACACATGAAAATGCTTAATTATATCATAGAATATTTTATGATTTAGATATTTAATAAATTAATGTGGCTGACTACAACTTTTATGAATAAACTGACTTTCTTTATGGAGGAAAGTCTGCATGTTTACATTTGTAGAAATACCGATATTGGTGGTTGCTCTCCTGGCCGGCTGGCTGAATACTTGGGGCAGCTGGATACCTTGGGGGTACATATCGCAGTTATGAGAAGCTGACATCATGGCGCTGGGTGTGCAGGGTTACATGGACAGCCACTCTAGGCCAGCCCCTTGTTCTGTGTGTTTGAGGCCAGCTTTGTCTATAGAGTGAGTTCCAGGACACCGAGAGCTATACAGAGAAACCCTGTCTTAGGAATGATGAGCACAATGAAGAGAGGAAGAATTGGAGACTCAAGGGTAGTGAGAAACCACCTGATATGAGTACCTGGTGAGTCTATCTGCCCCTCCCCGTGAGTCTTAGTCACACCTCCTAAGTCTACCTGCCAATTCCTGGAGTCTAAGCCACACCTCCTGAGTCTACCTGTCACTCCCCCTGATTCTAAACCAGGACCATGATTCTAAGCCACGCCCCTTGGTCTAAGCCACACCTCCTGAATCTACCTGCCCCTCCTTCTGAGTCAAATGCCCTACCCTGGGTCTAAGCCACACCTCCTGTATCTACCTGCCAGTCCTGGTGATTTTAAACCATGCCCATGACTCTAAGCCACACCCCCTGAGTCTACCTGCCACTCCCTCTTATTCTAAACCACATCCATAATTCTTAGCCATGCCCCTGGATCTAAGGCATGCCTCCTGTGTCTACCTGCCCCTCCCTCTGAGTCTAACATCCTCCCCTGGGACTAAGCCACACCTCCTGAGTCTATCTGCCAGTCTCCCTGATTCTAAACCATGCCCATGAGTCTAAGCCACTCCTTCCAGGTCTAAGTCACACCTCCTGAGTCTAGCTGCCACTCCCCCTGATTCTAAACCACGTCCATGATTCTAAGCCATGACCCTGGGTCTAAGGCACACCTCCTGATTTTACCTGCCTATCTCCCTGAGTCTAAGCCATGTCCCTGAGTCTAAGACACACCTTCTAGGTCTAAGCCATGCCCTTTTGTCTAAGCCATGCCTCCTGAGTCTAACTGCCTCTCCCTCTGAATCTAAGCCATGCCTTCTGAGTCTACCTGTTCCTTCCCTGAGTCTAAGCTATGCCTCCTGAGTCAACCCATCCCTTCCCTGACTCTAAGCCTCATGTCCTGAGTCTAAGCCTCCTAAGTCTACCTGGAAGTATGGTGGGGTCCTGCCTATGGTGCCACTGAGGACCATGTCTGGGTTGGTGGTCCTGTAGCAGCAGGGGTCTGTTACCACCAAAGGCCGTGCAGCTGTCCCTAGTTGTAGGAGTTGGAAGTGATCCAGCCCAAAGGGTGTGCTCCTGAGAGAGCTGGTGCTGCCACTTGTCTCCTGAGTGGTGGCATGAACGAGAGAGAGATACTCTTCTCCTACCTCCTCCTTGCCACCTGTGTCAGTAGAAGACCTGACCCTGTGAACATGAGAGCAAGAGAGCTGTCTCTGCCCTCACCTGATGTATCACTCCTGAGAGAATGGACCCTGCACCGAGCCTGGACAGCACAGTAGAGCTGACCCTGGTGGCAGAGGCATGGACAAGCCAGCGCCAAGGGCATGAGTATGGGAGACCTGGCCCCACACTTTTTCTACAGATTCGCAAAGGAGAGAGATGCCTTCCCCTCTTTTGCCCCTTGTCACCTACAGCAGGCAGAAGAGCTGGCCCTCTGAGGTCATCAGAGCAGGAGAGCTGCCCCTGTCCCTCACCTACTGCAGCATTCAGGAGAGGAGAACAGGCCCCTGCATCTTGCCTTGGCAGCTCAGTAGAGCTAGCCCTATTGGTAGCTATTGTAGGTGAGCTGCCCTGAGGGTGGGAGCATAGGAGAGCTGGCCCAGCAACTTGCTTGCTGTAAAGTGGAGTGGATGAGGGAGAGATAATCTTCCTCCCCACCTCATTCTTCATCACCTATGGTAGAGAGAGAGAGCTAGCCCTGAGATCATCAGAGTGGAAGAGCTGGTCCTGCCCCTCACCAAGCCAGCTCCAAGGGAATGAGCAACACATAGGAGAGGAGAGCAGACCCTGTACCTTGGCTCGGCAGCACAGTAGAGCCGGCCCTGATGGTGTGGGCATAAATGAGCTCGCCCTGAAGGCATGAGAGCTGGAGAGCTGGCTCTGCCTCTTGCTGACTGCAGCATTGGGTGAGCTAGCCAGGGCACTTCTGGAGAGCTTCCCTGATGGTGTGGATGCGGGAGTGCTGACCAACTCAGATACCTACCAGGCCCAGATTCAGGGCTTTGAATTGGCCTACCCCAACATTGACCGTTTTGATGAACAGCTGGAGTGAGTGAAGGTACCCTTCCTACCTATCCAAAGCTGCAGGATCCCCATAACACAGGATAATAATGGAATATCTGAGAGGAATTCCATTAAGGTTACAGTATTGACAATGTAACAAAAGCCAGAGGCCTCAAACCAGACCAATGACTCATTGCAATGAACATTTGCGAGTAAAGAAGTATGGGTAAAAGGTAGATTCAGGAGGTATGGCTTAGACTTAGAGGGAGACAGTCAGACTCAGGAGGCGTGGCTTAGACATAAGGGCATGGCTTAGACCTAGAAGGCGTGGCTTAGAATCATTGGGCGTGGCAAGTAGACTCAGAAGGCGTGGCTTAGACCCAGGGGAGGCTGTTAGACTCAGAGGAAGGGGCAGGTAGACTCAAGAGGTGTGGCTTAGACTCCAGAATGTCTTAGACCTAGAAGCAGTGTCTTAGACTCAGGGACATGGCTTAGACTCAGGGAGATTGGCAGGTAAAATCAGGAGGTGTGCCTTAGACCCAGGGGTGTAGATTAGATCATGGGCATGGTTTAGAATCAGGGGGAGTGGCAGGTAGACTCAGGAAGTGTGGCTTAGACCCAGGGGCATGGCTTAGGATCATATGGCCCCTCCCCCTGTGAGACATACTGTGACACACTTCAGCTTCCACAATGAAAATTATTTTCTTTTGGGGGGAAAGTTGCAATGGTAGAGGGTTGGTATGAGGAGACAGGGAGATGAATGGGATTGGGGTGCATGATGTGAAATTCACAAAGACCCAATAACAAGTAAGACAAAGAAAGAAAAAATACCAATAACAATGAATTGGGGGTTAAATCAATAAATTACTATATCAAGTTTAATAAGACATTAAATATAATTAAATGTTTACTAATCTGAACTTTTTTATTAACAATATTCTGAGGAAAATAAAACAAGTCAGAATAAGTTATAGTATATGATTCTATTAAAATAGATGTGGGAATATATACTGTGAGCATGTGAATAAAGAATTCAGTAAGGACTGTTTCTTTTCTGTAGCAAAAAATATGTTAGGGGAGAAAATGTTTACTTCAATTCACAGTTTTAGGTTATACACCATCTATACTAGGAAGTCACAGTGGCTTGAAAAAGATGTTACATCCCAACAATAATCAAGAACAAAGAGAAATGAATGCATGCTTGCCAGTGCAGGGTTGCTTTTGCTACTTAGTCTAGGACATCCTGCCCAGAAAGTGGTCTTGCCTACAACAATTAAGATGTGTCTTCTCATACTATTTAACATAACTAAGCTGTTTCCTCCACAGGTATATCCACAGGTTAATCTCCCCGGTGATTCTATGTTGGGAGCCAACTCCTAGCAGAAAGCGGCTATCATCTTTGCAGCCATCTCAGGCCATATACCCTGACAAGAGACTTGTTTTCAACAGCCCACAACAGCTGAGCTCACTCTGATAATCATGTTTTCCTCTTATATCTTGTTTTGTTGTTTATTGCCCCCAGCTGCAGGGTGCACGTGGTAAAGTGTCTTCAGCTGCATTCCCCTGCTTGTGCTTATATATACCCATGATTTCCTTTCAATAAAGGGGACTTGATCAGACTCTCTGTCTTGTCTCCATTCTTCGCGTCTCTTGCCCTTCCATCCCCACACTCTCTCTTGCTAGACCCTGACCTGCAGACTGGAGCAGCAGCTCAACCGGGGCAAAGTGGCCCCCAAATGTGGGGGCAGAACAGGCTGTTATAATTCTAAATTTTGTCAAGTTCACAATTAATAACCTCATAGAAGACATGCTACAACATTTATTTTTATATATTGTATTTTACATTTCATATAATAAATCCTTGAAGACAAAATATTAATATTTCAGACAATGATGTATGGAATCTACTATATTGATTTTTTTAAATATACAACTGAGTCCCAAAGGATCCAGAAAAAAAATGTATACAACTTTTCCATAAAATTTCCCAAGCCGGGTCTAATGTTTGGCTGTGACTCTCTGCATCTGTTTCAGTGAGCTTCTGGGTGGAGTTTCTCACAGGACTGTTCTGCTAGGCTCCTGTCTGTGATTCTAGGCTGACAGACACAAACATAGCCTGAGGATTCAAGGTAGCTGAAGGAAGAAGGCAGGCCAGCAATGTGTCCCCATTGATCCTCTGAGGACAGCTTGGCACATTTCTCCCTAAATTTGCAGAGATTGCTACTTCATTAGTTTATGTCTGTCTCACACAGGACACCTGTGTATCCAGGTCAGCAGTGACAAATATAGCTGTCAACAGTGTCTTCACATGTTGTATCATTGTGAGAAGGCATTGTCCAACAAAGAGGCATCACAGTCTCACAGTGTGTCCCTTTGAACCCACTACCCATGTAGTCACAGTAGAAGTTGTTTACTCCATCCATACATGGATCTCCACTGAGGTATGGCTGACTAGCACATTCATCAAGGTTGTCTTCACAGTTGTCTCCAAGGAATCCAAGTGTACAGTCACAGAAGTGAGCCCCTTGCAGAGCCGTGTAAACTTGACTGGGATCCACATTCATCAATTTCCAACTCACACTTCACTCCAGAATACTCTTGAGGACAGATAAATGTGTATCTTCCTATCTCATTGAAGCATAAAGCCTCATGCATGCAGGGGTGAGAAATACATTCATCCACTTCCAAGTCAAAATGCCTGCCTTGGTATTAAGGCACACAAAAGCAGAAGTAGCCATTTATTCTGTCCTGGCACACAGCCCCATTGTGGTAAGGACTGGAAGTACACTTATTGTGATCTGTCTCACAGAATCTTCCAGCATATCCAGAGTTGGGAGAAGGATTGAGAAACCTGGAGGGGATAGGTACTCCACAAGAAAACCAACAGAGTCAACTAACCTATACCTTTAGGAGTTCCCAGAGACTGAACCACCAACCAAAGAGCATACAAAGGCTAGACCTAGCCCCCAGCACATATGTAGCAAATGTGCAGCTTGATCTCTATGGGGGTCATTATACAACTGGAGGATGGGCTTACCCTGACTCTGTTGCCTGCCTATGGATCCTGTTTTGCCTTATCTGGCCTCAGTGTGAGAGAATGTACCTAGTCTTGCAGTGACTTGAGATTCCAGGATGGGTTAGTATCCAGAAGGAGATCTCCCCCTTTTCAGAGGTGAATGGGTATGGTGGGGGAGGGGCCATATGAGGGGGTACTGAGTAGAGGGGGTGGACTATGATCAGGATATAAAGTGAATAAATAATGATAAAAACTATATACAGATAGATGCCAATATAAAATAAATTTACTAAAATGTTAGTAGCTGAGAAATATGATGTATGTGGAGAGGTTCTTTTATACTATTTTTCAACAGCACTCTGAACATTTCAAATTGTTTCATAACATTTGTAGAAGGACTATTTCTATAACTGTACAGAGTTTCTTTCTTTATGTTGTTTTCTTTGGATATCTATAACAGGGTTTCACAGATTTAAGGAATTTATTCACTTTTAATATTTATCTATTTATTATATTAAATTTTTGAGACAGGGTCTCACTGAATTGTCCTGGATGGCATGTAACTAGATATGCAGTCCAAAGTGGCTTCAGACTCGGGATAATATTCCTGCCTCTGCTTCTGGGATTGTAGGTATCTGTAACTATGCCCAGCAGAATCAAGGAACTTAAAAGTCCAGTTAGCCGGATCAAACTGGTTTTATACACTAAATTCTTTAGAGAAGTATATGGTACGCTTAACCTATAAAGGGATGAGCTCAGAAAACATTACTTAGAAACATTAAAGAAGTATTCTTTTGAGAGGAAAAAGCCAACAAGAAATTAAACATTTAAAAATAAAACAAACCAAGAAATATACAGTATTTTGAACATATGAGACATTTCCTTCATTAATTCACAGAAATCAAAGTGAGGCAATAAAAATTCTATGACCAATATAAATACCAAAAACATAACAGTGACAATTCTAAGAATTTAAGACCAATATTTATTTCCCAAACCTGTTTAAAGAAAAACTCATTCAGCATTTACTCTAATAGTAAAAACCACAAACAATCCAAATAAAGATTGCTTTCTCATTGTAAGGTATTACATAAAATGATATGTGATATATCCAATTGTTTTATGTGGTTTTTTGCAACCAGTAAGTGGCTTACTTAAGTGTGTTCTACAGGAAGCCAATTTGTAATTTTTTTCAAATTATCATTTTTCACTTTTCTCAGTACCATTTTTTCAATAGTATAGTATTTCCTAATTAATTCATGAGGCTTTATCTATCTTACCATCATTCTTTTCAATATTTGGGTTTTCAGGTTTCATTCATTCATTATATTTAAAGAAAATTACATTTATTTGTGTAGTTGTGTGACTGTGTGTGTGTATGTCTGTGTGTGTCATGACCTGTATGTAAAAGTCAGAGGACAACATTCAATCTTTCATCACATGGGTTCTAGGGATCGAACTTGGATCATCAGGCTTGGCTGAGAGCTGCCAGCACCTGAAGCCCTCTCACAAGCTGACCCTATTGATTCTATATTTCTTCTGCAAGGTGTTGTTCAGTGCCACCTGAGGAGCCTCCCTCAGAACCTAGAAAGGCCTCTCTTTACTTGCATTTGGGTCTGTGGACTGTCACAGGGGTTGGGGTGTGTGTGTGGTGTGCAGCAGGCACATGAATTATGGTGAAGTGAAGTTGGTGAGTTTGTTGATTTAGAAGGAAGACAAAATGCACTTAAAGAGAATCAGCTGTGGACATAAGGAGACAAACTCATCAAAGTCTCAGCAGCAGCTATATATATGATTTGAGGCTTTGAAGTTACTTATTCAGAAACTTTGTTTAGAGGTTAAAGTATGTGCCGTTCAACTTCTTTTTCTTATCTGTGGAGTTCTGTCCTTGGAGGCGATTTTTTTTTTTTTTAGGTACATTGCGTAGGCTTGCCACTAGAGAAGGGCGTGCAAATAGAGATAAAACATTAATCAAAGGCATCTTTATATGTGTAAGTCAAGGGAGGACAAACTTAAGACACAGTTGAGTAGCCATCAAAAATGTCCCTTTTGTATGTTTCTCAGAGAAAAGGGTACAAATCTTCCTGCACATATTCTGTTCAATTATGTTTAAAACTTCTGATTTTTCAGGCAGCTGGAGATGAAATCAGAACTAGAAATGAGTGGGTTTTTTTCTCTTTTCTTGGTTCCTGTATTTCCTGTTTATGTATAGTGCTTCAGTTTTCTGTATGTCAGTGTAACTTCTTCAAGCTATTTTTCTGAACTGTTGGAAGATATCACTACTATTCCACCTTCAAGGCAAGGTTAAGCATTACTATAAAGTGAAACAGGTAGGAGTCTGAACTCATGGTGATTTGACTTTCACAAGACCTAGATCTTTCCATGAGTTAGTCTCCCTTCCTAATTGTAGTCTTGGTAGTCATTTGTGCATAGCTCTCTGGTCAGATGAGGAGAGAAGTGACAGATTCCAATCAAATCCAACAGGGTGGTGAGCTCTAACTGGAGTGGGAGTAACAAAGAGCACAGAGAAGAGTCTTACCAATACTGAGGTCCTTGCCTTATCCTTTAGGCATACCCCTAAGATGCCATAAATGGTTGGCTTGGAGCAAGAAGACCCAAAAGGACCCCATAGTGAAAATGGGCTTCAAGGAAGGATCTTCTGGAAGGCAAACAAAATATTTAATAGAGGCAAATGACCACAAGGGGTGGAAAAGGAGTCATCAGTGCAGAGCAACTGGAGCTCTGGAGTTGGGGAAGGCAGACTGCCTGCATGTCCAAATCTATAGTCCCAGGATATTTTTTCCACTCTCCCTTGACTTGGGAGCCAAAAATGTCTAGACATTTGAGAGTGGGGTTGCTGTTGAGGAAAGGCAAAAGAAATCTGCCTGTGACACAAGTCCCTTTGTGTGAAAGCTTCTGACAAAAGGGATGAGGAATGAGAAACTCTTTCTGATGTCTGCAGATGGGTGGAAACCCAGGCACTGCTTTGGCATACTGGGGTAAGAATGCATTAGAAAAGTCTGGATTAGATACTGCTTGGCAATGCTCACACAGCTTTTGGTCCTAACATTCATCTTGATGTGTAAAATGGTAGTCACGGGAGGAGGGTAGGTTTTAAAGGAGACTTTTTACACGGGACTGGCAAACAGAACGATTTTTAAATCTAAAATCCAGGATTTGCTAATTCTCTTGACTCCTCGACTCCGAAGATTGACTCCCTGTGTCTAAGAAGTGGTCATTTGTTTATTGGAATGAAACAGTGGCTAGCAAAGACCTGGTAAAGAGAATAAAGAATTTAAAAAGAATTACTTTGGATAATGAAGCATATTTTGGGAAGGTTAAGTATCTTCTCACAACATGGGAAAATAGAACTTGACACAGGGTGGAGGAAAACAGATTTTATCTGATCATGTAGGAAAAGCCATAAACCAATACCAGAGCAGGGGTCACCAGTACTAGTACTTTGATCAAGTGATCAACCCTGGCCACTGCTAGCATTTCTTTAAGCATATTTCAAGGCTAAGAGATAAATATTATCTCTGACCTATGCATAGCATGTAAAGGGATCAGGAACCAGAAAAGAATCCAATAAACCCACAACTCTCCCAGAACAGTAGAAATCAAGGACAATCTGAACTAAATGATAGACTTTGACTCCTGAAGGAAGGACTGAATACAAGAACAGTATGTAAAGCTCAGCTGCATATTTTATTAGAATTTTGGAGTTGGGGGCTAGAGCAGACACAGAGTCGGTCTGCTCCTGTCCTGCTGAGAAACTGAATCCTGAGTCATCCAGGAGCCACTGCACTCAGAGCAGCTGGTAAGAACTCCATCTCACTCCTTAAACCCCAGAGATACATCGGGGAGCCAGGGACATCCAGGGCACAGCAGCTACCCAAACCCCGCCCCTCCGGAATTCCACTTCCCTTCCGCCCCTGCCTGGTCCTCTGGGCTGGAGCAGACACAGAGTCAGTCTGCTCCTGTCCTGTTGAGAAACTGAATCCTGAGTCATCCAGGAGCCACTGCACTCAGAGCAGCTGAAACTGAATCCTGAGTCATCGAGGACCCACTGCACTCAGAGCAGAAGGATTTCCAGATCCAAGAGGTGGCCTGAGTCCCAGGAGTTCTTCCACCCAGGAGATTAGGAGCATAAGACCACAGAGACCTCTGGACTCTGAGGAGCTCTGCAATAAGCAAGATAACTGGAAATACAGACTCCAGTTTTACACAGTGAGGGCAGGTACCACTAGAGTTAACCAGTTGGCGAAAGGCAAGCGCAAGAACATAAGCAACGGAAACCAAAGTTTCTTGGCATCATCAGTGCCCA
>NW_021605491.1:0-9363 GCF_004785775.1 Grammomys surdaster
GAGAGAGAGAGAGAGAGAGAGAGAGAGAGAGAGAGAGAGAGAGAGAGAGAAAGAGAGAGAGAGAGAGAGAGAGAACAGAGAACCCATGGAGTTCAGAGAGATGTGAGATGGGAAGGAGAAATGTCAGGAAGAAAATGGGGAGTTAAAACACATTGCATATGTATGGATATTAAAATAACAGAATTTACAAGTAAATTTAGAGGAAACTTAGATGAGTGTTGGGGATGGTAAGCAGCTGGATTTGAGCATATTGCCGTTCTGTGCTCATGCCAAGTGGGTCTCTTGAGAAGGAGTGGATCTCCATTTTATTTATAACAGTGACCATAGGAAGAAAAGGTTTTACATGATGACCAAATATTCGCAAGTAGAATAAAGCTTTCACTGGCATCAATGTTCCAATCTGCAATGGATTTGATGTAGTTTCTGTCCTTTGTCTGCTATGCTGGGACTGAGCTCAGGGCCTCATGTGTATTCTATGACTGTGCTGTATCCTCAATGTTTGTTGATCAATTCAATTCCAGTCTAATCCTTTTATGCCATTGAAACCTACTTTCACAAGACATGGTTCACCTGGTGATTGTGTGAGAGCTGTCTGACAGGTAGCTGGGAATTGCAATGTTATTATAGTTTAGTAAGTATTTCCAGCAGTAAAGGATCTTGTAGAAGAAAAGTCAAGGTGGATACAGACTTTAGAATTAGAATTAAGAAATACGTTTGAATTAAGAGGACACATGACTGAAGCCGAAATCTTAAGTTATAAGCAGAGCATCCTCCAATACAAGAGAAAGTTAGATAGCCATTTCTTAGTATATGGATAACAAAGGACATTAGAAATATCTCCTCTTGAACCATGTCCATTGTGATTTGAAATGTGTAAACACGTGACTATGACTTAGTGAGTTTTCCAGTTTATTAAAGGACTGTCAGCAATCCCTTTCTTGTATGCATGATTCACATGTAAGTTTCCCACGATTACAGTTTTAAGTGATACTGAGTATGAGTCAAAGAGTCATCTCTGTACTGGTGTAAAGTACCATAACTGTCACTTTAATTTGACTGAAGAAGGAGCTACTGCATGTATCTATCTGGTGAGGGGCCACAAACATATTTCTTTACCATAAATGGTTTTATTGGCAGGGAAGCCAAGACCATTGGGGAGGTATTTCTACTTGAACTTCTGGAGGATCCTCTTTCCTTATTAACTTAGGCAGAATACCAAAGGCTGTGTGCATAGAATGTATTGCTTTGAGACTTATATTTGGGTGGATAGGCAAAGAAAGCACATTGAAGGCACCAGCATTTGGGTGATGAATGGGACAGGTCACTGGCCTATTTAAAGAGACTTCAGCATGCCTAATGGCAGAATATTTTTAGCCTCTTCAGTTGGTCAGTGTTGAAGTAAGACAGCTCTGCCAACCCGTTTACCTCTACCCTATCCCTCTAACCAGGCAAGTATTCATTGCATTCTAATGAGAAAAGTGTGTGTGTGTGTTTGTGTGTGTGTGTGTGTGTAGGGAACATATGATGTGAAATTGATCATGGCTGCTTGCCACATGTGTAGCTTCCTCTTCATTGGTCAAGTTAAACAGGCAATCGATAAGCGCTCTGAATGGCTCCATGACCCTAGGCATGTGTAAGACTGAGTTTGGGGTACAGTAAGCTCAAGACTTGGCTTGTGCTTTCGGGGAACCCCTTATAAGCAAGAGGTAGGACACAAATTGTTAATTTTCAATTTGCACAGAAACATTAATGTAACAACCTTAGTGATTAAAAAAGAAAGAAAAAAACAAAAACGGAAAGACACAACAAGCAAGTTTTGAACGGCCCACGAGAGACTCCAAAGTTTACTGGCCAAAGTTCATGCCTTAGCCTCTGTTTACACAGGGCAGCTAACCTTCTGTCCTAGTGGACAGGACCTATGTGGTGACATTTGGGGACCCATGGAATCACTGCTTCAGTCATGTTCCATCGTGAGTCAGAGTTCACTCATTATGTAGTCAGAGGCAGAGTAACTGCCCTTCTAAATATCTGTATTTTAGGGAAGGTTAGTTATGGTTTACAGTCATCAGACCACTACATTTGCCAGAAAGTGAAGAAATGGAAATTGATATGGTTATGTATAAGAGCTAAGGCGCATGGGAATTAGAGGCTGGTTCATAGTGGAGGATTGGAACACATCCTGATGGGGAGTCCAGGATAGCTGTTTGAGGGTATAGATGGCAGAGGGGAACCCAGGGGTTATGATGAGTCTAGTGAGGGGCTAAGGAGGGAGGAGGTGGCACAGAGCAGCTTTCCTTATTCTTTATACGTTCTCTTCCTGTTTGTTGCTTGTGGTAACATGGTCTTGGTTTTCTTCCATGCCCCTGGTCCATGTTCTTGAATTTTTAATCTTTCTTAAGATTCCATTGTGGCTTTCTTCTTCTTCATGTATACTTTTACTTTTTTCCCCAGGCTAATTTATTTTTTTTTATTTTGGAAAAATAGTCTTACTGTATAGCCTAGGTTGGCTTAGAACTTGTGACCCTTCTGCTTCAGACCCCTGGATGCTGTAATTACAGATGTGTGGCACCACACTTGGCAATTTCTACCTCATTCATGATGCATAAATAGTGTTCCTAGATTATGCCTTGCCTGGGACTCTCTATTTAATATATAACCATCTAACAGATACCTGTTTTTAGAAGACTCAGATACGCCTGAAATTGAGCATGTGCAGATCCCACCAGTCACTTTGCTACATCACTCTGGTCTTTGGCCAATGCTTTTCAACCACTGAGTGACGCTAGGATATACTGATGTAAGAAGCCCTTTCAGGCCCCAGAAGAGTCTCAAGGCTGTTTGAATGGGGATTCCATGGTCAGGGTTCCTGAGCCATGGTCTAGCAGAGGAGGAAGACAGACTGTATGGGCATTTATTATTGAACTAATGAAGCCATTCAATTGCATTTGAATATAAGCTTAAATGTTTAACTATAGCTAATATGAGGTACAAAGCCATCTTCAATACACTCATTTCATCTCATACCGGGCTTCTCTATAACCCTTGGTTGATCTTTCTTTGTTTTTAATTGTTTCTAGTTTTTAATTCTTGTTCTGCCTTAAGCCTTGCCTCATAATGTTTCTTTTATCTTAAATTCTTTTTTCCTCCACCATTCCTGCTCACTGAACGCTTTTCAGCTTGTATGTATTACCCTCAGTAACATCTCTCAAGCTCCCAGGTCAATGGTGTTCCTAAGTAATGATTAAATCAGGAATATTACTTTATCCTTAATTATCTGCATGAACTAGTGTATCCGTCATCTTAGATAAACCATTCCCCCCAGATGATCTGTTGCTTTCTTCAGGGATATTAATTTTTGAAGGAGCTTGTACTATTAAAATAACCCTATCCCCATGCTTAGCCAGAAACCCAAATACTTGAAAATTCTGCTCTTACTTTTCTGCTGGCTAGCTTACTTTTTATTTTTTTCTTAATGATACTGCTTGGCATTCCACTTTTTTTCTAAGGTGGGGCTCACTTCTTTGATTTGATCTTTTGTGAGACTTTTGAATATTACCCATCTTCTCACGCTTCTGCTTCCCTCAGTTTTCTGTGGCTCATTGCATTTTTTAACTCAGCTGACCTCGCCCCCTACCAACATTGCTCCACAAGCACAAATTCATCCAGTGAAAGTAAATTCTAAATTTTATAGTTGTTTGAGTCACATAGGTAGCTAAAGAGATGGCAACTCACACATCGTGAGGCATGAGCTTGCTTTTTTTGATTTAGAACCTCCCCTCTACGATCCTAGCTACACTACACATTCTGCATGCATAGCACTGAGCAATGTGACACCTTAATTATTTCCATTTTTTTTGTATCCTCACAGTCTAGAAAATAACCTGTGCTACAGCAGCCACTCAGTGTCCATTGAGCATGAGATGACACTACTTAACATAGGAACGAGACGTGACTTTGTACCTCCTGCTCTGTCAGCAGGACACTGTGATTGCTGATACCAGGGAATGTTTGTTCTTAAATACCATCATTCCTGATGTGTTTACTTTAGCCAGTTTTCCATGTACCTGCAGAAAGAAGTTTGAACTGATCAATACAGCCATCTGCCTTTAAAGCAATAGGAAAAGGCTAGCTTGTATACATTTAGTTTGTGGCTGTAGAAAGAGTATAGATATAAAAAAAATGAAACTATTGAAATGGCAATCAAAAACACTTTGGCTGCTTATTTAGAGTCTTGGTTTTAAGTATGCTGGAGTTGTCACAGCTATCGATCAGACATGTCTGAGAATGAGTACACCAAGGTCATAAGTTATTGACATTAGTTTTCCATTCTATTTGAATATGTACTTTTGTCATGGTATTGCTCACTAAAATGTTTTTGCAAAAAAAACCCCTTCAAACTCATACATATTATTTTAATAAATGGATTTTAATCTATCTCAATATCATAAAAAGGTTCAATTTGAACAATTCAGAACTTATATACCCAACAATATTTGACAAGTATTTTTAAACATTAATATTATATAGCTTACTATAATTATGCTATGGATGAAGCTATCTCTAATACTCTAAAAAAAAAAATAGAAAGACCACAGTCATTTATTTGATATGTGTAAACTTTACAAGTGATTCGAGATCAGATACTCCATCTCTCATTATAATCCCATTCATAGTTTTTGCAAAACTCATTGGAATATTAGGACTTAAATATTTTAAGTTTTAGCTGGGTGATAGGTTGGGAAATTTTATGTAAGTACTAGAACCAGGAGATTATAAGACAATAAGTTCTAAGGTTTGGAAGTAATCATAATCAAATATCACCCTTTAATGAAAATATTCTAATGCTGAGCTATAAAAATTTCAACGTAAGATTATTTTAGCTATAGAATGTACTTTTTTGTCTATTTTTTAGATACATTTTTTTCTGTCTAGGTTTGACTGTCCAGGACCTTGCTCTGTAGACCAGGTTGGTCTTGAACTCAGAGATCTGCCTGCCTCTGCCTTCCAAGTGCTAGGATTAAAGGTATGTGCCACCACTGCTTGGTTACAATATATGTTTTATAAGAGATTATAAAACTTTGGCTTTGTGAATTTAATCTTTCACATAATAAGTCTTTTGGATCATGTCTAGATAACATACAGACTGTGAGCAGATGTTCAGAAGTGTATGTACTTAGGGATGGATTCTATCTGCAGAAATATTTATAAGCAGAATTGGTGTTATTTCCATTTTACATGCTCTACTTGTTGATCTATGAAAAATAGATGAGCATGCAGGCATTCATCATGGTTTTCTTTAATTGGAAAACCATTAGATATGAAAAAGTGTTTTATTAATACAGTTTAGATAAGGTTAGCCATCTTTTAATTTCTTAAGACATATTAAGCTGATTCAGATAGTGAAGAAGGCCTGAAAAGCTTGAACTAGTTCTCCAGCTTGGAGTCCTCAACTTCATATATCCTCTCCCGCCTTTGAGGACACTGTCTCATTCCATAAGACTGTCATCACATGGGAAGCATGCCATCACAGCAGTTCAAGGACCTCAGGGATAGTTTTATTCCAGTTGATTTACATGACATGGAGACTATAACAGATCTGCAGGTCCAAGGCTGTAGCAAAAAATTGAGCTGAATTAAACTGCAGTAAGTAACTAAGAAATTGGGAAGATAATAGAAAATTTGAGTGGCATAGGCATAAATTCCAGGGGCTCAATCTAGCAAGAAGGAAGGACAGAAAAGTACATTTTTATCATTGGGACTATGGTAAAAGAGGTTGAACAGGTCAAACAAACCGAAAATAGTAATTTTGTGTGCATTTAATACATTCTCGAGAGAGCTCTAATGAAAAGAAGTGTAGTTTAAGCAGACACAAACCCGTTGTGTAAAACATCTGTTTCCAAAATGCGTTCTCTCTCAATTTTCTCTTCCCTTTTCATCCTCGTTTTTAAGACATTGTTTGTTTATAGCAGAGTCTCATGTATCCCAGGCTGACTGAGTGTCAAGATTATAGGACTGTACCACTGCATCTAGCATTTCAAAATATGACTCCACAGGTACAGAATATCTTGTAGTAAAGAAGATAATATCTACCAGCAAAAGTACTTGTGTGGAGCAGGATATCAAAACAAATGGGGTTTAGGAATGAGTTAGCCTAGGCTGCCTCTATCCAGCATGTCCACCCTTGGTGCAACTACTCAGTCTGACTAGTACTGTACTCCACTATATATGCAGTGCTTTGATTGATGACTTGAAAATGTAGTCCCTGTCCACCTGAACGTTTTTCTTTTTCCTTTCCTTTCTTCCTTTTTTAAGTAAAAAATTTCTTGTAACATTAATAATGTCAAAACTACCCAAATAACCAGGTAATGATGTTCTTTAAAGTCATGGAGTGCTTTGCTTAGTAGAAACCCCCATACTTTGAGGGTAAACACACAGCCTTTGACCATTCTCAATTATGCAACTGTGTCAGAGCACAGTCATTGAGAATACCAGGTTATTTTCTAAACTCGAACTCCACAATGAATACTCTTCAGCAATCTCATTTTATCTTACTTTTCTGACCAAAAAATGAAATATTCTTGTGTCTTCTTTGAATTAAGCATTTTCTTCACCTTAACTATTCCTAGGACATCAAAATGAGAACAATTCAGCCTTAGTGGTTTACTGCGGCAGTTCCTGTCTCTCTCACAGTTCCTGTCTCTCTCACAGCTGTTGTCTCCTCTCACCCACCCCTTTCTCTGCTCACATTTTCTGATCATAGTATAAATCATAAAAACGTGTAGACATGTAACCACAGAGGAACAAGGGAGGGGAGGGGAACTCGAGGAGGGATGGAGTCACAGCAGCTAGAAGGCGCAGACAAGGCGCTGGCAGGACCCTGACACTTGTTAGCCCACCCATACTGCAGACCGGAAGTGCTGTCTTCATCCTTAACTACATATGGAGACATTCCTATTTTATAAAATGAAGGAATTGGTGATGTCAGGACAGACAAGACAGCCTGCATTACCATTTCAACATAACTTCTGTTATTTTT
Source organism: Grammomys surdaster (assembly GCF_004785775.1). Classification (NCBI taxonomy): domain Eukaryota; kingdom Metazoa; phylum Chordata; class Mammalia; order Rodentia; family Muridae; genus Grammomys; species Grammomys surdaster. Next base: position 7,037 of record NW_021605491.1, read on the forward strand.
ATTCCTATCAGAGAGTTCTTTTAAAGGGATCCCTTAGGGAGACCCAAACCAGAGAAGTGTAGTTGGCATTTGAGCTTCACCAAGGCCGGGACAAGTCTTGTTTCCAGGGACGCTAGCTCCAAAGAACCCTGATTGCCCTGATTGGTAGATCTTTCCTTCCTGAAGTCACTGAGACTACTTTAAAACAAAGAATGAGATGCAAAAAGAGATTGCAGAACAGTTGTGTGTTTTTTTTTTTTAAGAAAAATTTGTAATCTAGTTAAAAAAATAGTTTATAGATTATTACGATATAGTGAAGGACTTAGTTGTTACATGAAAACTGGTGCTCATAGCTACTTCGATTTTCCCTGAGGCAGGTCAAACTTGTACAGATGGAGAACACTGTAGTAATTATCTTGTGAGTTCTCTGCACATTGGTTTTTAAGATGACCTAGCGTCAGAATACAAAGTCTTTCAAAGTTTCGTCCTCAAGACTCTGTTTTCAGTAGCAGAGAGGAGGCATGTGAGAAGGTACTAGGTGCTGAAAACTACATACACACACACATATACATACATACACACACAAAACCACATACATGCACATACACATACACACATACATGCACACACATAGGCATACACATATATACACATACACACATATACACATATACACATGCACACATATACATACACATACATATATATACGTAAATGCACATACACATATACATACACATATACACACATACACACATATATACACCTATACATACATATACATACAGACACACACATACACATGTATACATACACACATATACAAATATACACTCAAATGCATATGCACATGCAGACAAACACACACATACACACTTGCACACACATATATAGACACACATGTATACTTAACATGATTAAAGTGTAATATTTAAAGCTATTTAAATCTAAACATTTATCCTATTAGATAATTCTGTTCTGTTGCATATGGTTAACAGATATATGCAGCAAATTAAAGAGAATGAAGTATAGCAGCAAAATTTTGGCTGTACAAGTAAAGACAAACATAAAATCAAGAAAGGTGACATTCTCCATGTTGTGCACATTGATATCTAATTAGCCTTACATCAAGCCAGCACAACTTTTCATACTACTAGGTAACTACCATATACGAACATTCTAGGCAAGTCTCAAAGTTCTGGATGAAAAATTAGAGTATTCACTAGTATAATTATTACTTAGTGAACTCAAAGAAATTCAGCATTATCTGTGCAGAATGATTCGTTGTGGTTAGTCAAGCAAAAAACGCAGTGAAAGTTCATTTCACAAGGCATCAAGTGTATCCCAGTAACAAAATACAAATGTTCAGAGAGCTTCATACCAAAAAAGACTCACAACCCCAAACACTAATTTCAACATTTATTCATTTATGTTTAACAATCAAACACAGCTTCAAAATGTGATGGACACTCTTCTAACAATATTAGGAAGACACTCGCTGAAATAGGAGGGAAAGCCCAAAGCATTCCTATTAAAGTAAGAAGCAAGACAAAAGTGTCCACTATCTTCACCCCTATTCAGTATAGTGATTGAAATCTCAGCCAAAGCAATAAAACAAAAAAGGGGTGGGGTGGGGAGAGGATATGGAAATGAAAAGAAGCTGAACTGTCCCTGTGTGCAGATGCGATCCTAGCTATAGAAGACCCTGAAGACTACATTTGAAATTTCTTAGAACTGATGAACACTTTCAGCAAGGTACTGGATAAATAATTAATCTACTATCACCAGTAGCAAATGTATACAAATGAAACCAGGAGAACAACCCCATTCTTAGTTGTCTTAAAAAAAATACCTTGGAATAAATCTAACCAAGGAGATGAGATACTTTTACAGTGAAAAATTTAAAACACTGAAAAGAAAGAAGATAATAAAAGAAGAAAGCCCCACCCCCTACACTTACCGATTGGAAGAATTAATATTGTGAAAACGTCTACACTACCATAAGCAATGACGTAATCCTCATCAGAACTCCAATATCACTCTTCACAGAAACACATAAACAATCTTAGAATTCATACAGAAGCACAAAGACTCTTGGGAGTAAAGTTCACACTGGAAATATTGAATAGTGGTGTAAGTCCTTTCACAGCTGATTTAAAGTTATACTACTGAGTCATAGTAAAATTAAACAAACAAATAACCCCCTTCCCAAACTCCCAGCATAGTACCAGAATAAAATTAGACACATAGATCAACAGAACAGAATTGAAGACCAGTTGTAATCCTTACAGATACATCCACCTGGTTTCTGACTCACTCTCTCTCTCTCTCTCTCTCTCTCTCTCTCT
>NW_021605491.1:9463-23381 GCF_004785775.1 Grammomys surdaster
TATATATATATATATATATATATATATATATATATATATATATATAATGTATATAGTATACATATATAATATGTAATATATATATTCACACAAATGTTCAAAGAGCTTCATACCAAAAATTATATATATATATTATAAATATATAAATATGTTGGAGAAATCTCTTCAACAAATGGTGTTGGGAAAACTAGATATTAACTTGCAAATGAATGAACTAGATTCTTTCCTCTAGAAGAACCAACTACACACGCATCAAAGATCTTGCTAGAAAACCTGAATGGCAGCCATTAAGAAAACAACAACAAATGTTGGTGTGGATGTGTGCATCTGGGAGCCCTCATACACTTCCAGAGGAAGTATGAAGTGGCCCAATCTCCCTGACACTGAGTACAGAAACTCCAAATCAACACCACAGAGATACGTGCACATCCATCAGTGTGCACTGCACCAACATCACAGAGATACGTGCACATCACTACGTACTGTGGCACTGCTTACATTAGTTGAGTGTTCAGACTGGCTTCAGTGTCCATCAGCGGAGGAAATGAAGAAGGAAAACGGGGGATACTCACACAGTGGATTTTTTTTCAGATCTAAAGAACAAATCTATGTCTTTGTTAAGATCTTGGGTACAACTGGAGGCAATCATATTAAGTAAATGAAGTCAGCCATAGAAAGACAAATATCCTGTGTTTTTTCTCATTTGTGGTTCCTAGGTTTGGGGCAGATATACAAAATCATGTATGGATTATTATCTGGAAGCAGAAGTAAAATATATAAAATCCTGTATGCATATATGACCCAGAAGCAGAAGTAAAGTGATCTCGAGGAATAAAGGAGACTAATGGGAGGGATAATGAGAGGGAGGCGGAGCGTTAAGAGGAGTAAACTCACGGTTTACTATATACCGATACAAAGATGCCCTTATATAAGTCAGAGCAATGTACAGTGAACATCTGTCAATGAAACACATGCACACACACTCACACACATGTGCACACACCAACAGCTCCATTAGCCATTAATATTTTTACTTTCATATGCATGTACTGTATATACACAATTTTGTTCCTGTCCTTTCTTCCCTCCAACTACTTTTGTTCCCAACCCCACTCCAAGATTTATGCTTTTTTCTTCAATTACTATTCTCTCTGCAAATATTTTAAAAACGGCCACTGGTCAAGCCGACTATCTAAGCAGTGGAGGTTCTGCCTAGCTCAGCTGCCATGTTTCTTGGCCAGAGGCCATGTGTGTGCTGCAGCTAGAAATGGCCAGCCAGAAACACCAGCCCTGTCACCCACGAGACATCAGCGTGGGAGATGGCTCTGCCAATCTTCCATGCTGTCTCAGCAAGGCTGAGCATTGCCTGGACCATCCCGCCATCCAGTCAGGTCCAGTAGGAAAATGAGACTCTAATGTTTAAATTATCTAAAAGCTTATATATTTGGTAATGATCAGAAACAAGATGCCCATATAATCAGAAGTATAACCCAATACCCAACCTAGATATACCAACTATCTTTGGCTGCTACAGACACGTGAATATCCGCCTCCATGTTCCCCCTCTCTCTCCTTCCTCTCTCTAGCTCCTCCTCTTCCTTCTTCTCTTTACTCCTCCTCTTCCTCTCCTTAGCTCCCACCTTAGCTCCTCCTACAACTCTCTAGCCCAGGCTGACCTAAGTATGATATCTATCTTGCCTCATTAGTGCTGGGATTATAGGGATATCAGCAGGGATGATACAGTAATCTTTTCAGGTGGCAAAGCTTGGCTTCCTTTTCCAGCATAAAGTTCCCCTTACTCATATCCATTTTCTACACTCCTGTGTCCCCCATCAGGCTTCTCAGAGAGAAGTTCCTGACTCATGTTTTGGACTTTCTGCACATAGGTGATGTGCATTGTTCTTCTCTCCAACAGATGCTCAGCTCTCCACATCCACAGTATCCCAGATATAATAGCCTATGTCTTTATTTAACTGATTGAATCTAACCACAGAGAGCATGTTACTAAATTCATCCATGTTAAAAAAAAAACCTTTGTCTGTTTTTGACTGGCATCAAGCGGGTGGTAGAGTGTGACGTTACATTATTCCATTCATCCAGAATTTTTTTCCTTTGATTGCTCTCATTCTGACAGGCCCTCGACTCATTCTATACATACCATTTACAAACACATCTCTAAGTGTTTAAGCCCCTCTCCAGAAGGTAAAACCCTGTTGTCACTTTCTTCACAATAGTACAGTTCAATCTGCTTGTCCACATAGTAGGTCATTATCTTAAGACAATTTTTGCTGTATATAGTATCAATATTCCACTGTTAAATGTGTCTATTAACATAAGGCATGGGCTGAAGGACACACTCCCCAGAGTCTCAATACTTAAGGGGCTAGAGTCATAACCAAGTATAGCCCTTGCCTGGCATGGCATGAGGCCCTGGGATTGATACGCAGAACACAGAGATGAAGAATCTCAGTGGTTGATGCTTACATTTGGGCTGTTTTGAAATTTTCTTTGAGGCACCAGGTGTTTAAGGGTAGACTGTTGATGAGGATCAATGTTCTAGCCCAGACCCATCGATTGTGAACTCAGACTTTTTCAGCCCTGGTTTTCTATGAACCTGATCAGAAAGATTGAGCAATCTACGAGCCAGGAGTTTCTGGATTCATCAACTGAGTGGGTTGTTACTTGAACATCTTTCATGGCATTGCTTCTATCAGCTGGCCAGTTGCTGGCCCACTGAAAAACATACTTAGTACTGAACCTTGTAAGTTTTTGTGTATCACAATCTACATTATCAATGTTTAAAGTGGATATAACTTGGGAGCATGGAAGCCTTACATACAGGGATGATGAGGAACAATTAATGTTTTAATTACAATATTTATTTGCATTAGAAAACTTTGGACATTTTTGACTTTTGTTGGGAAATATATTTTCCATATAGAGTGAGAAATTAAATTGCTTATTATGTTTCAGTTGTTGAGTTTGATGCTTAATGGTCTTCCTTTTCCCAAACTCATTTTTTATAAAGCATTTCTGGACCTTCAGCTTAGGAGGGATCTGCATATGCACTGAATTATAGGGAAAATGTGGTGAAAAGACTTCGTGTCCCCATTTTTCTTCAAAATTAAACCCAAATTTTCTATATTCTAGAAGGGATAAAGGTTAAGTCACTATTTCTAGAAAATCTGTGTTGAAATTCTGATGATATTTTTAGACACAGCTGTTTATTTTTCTGGACATATTTTACTTTCAAGAGGAGATTCAGAAGTACTCTAAGGTTATAGGGGGATGACAGTGCAGGCTAGACCAAGGTTGTCAGATGACCAGGATGACTTGAAAGAAGTTAGGGATGCTCCAGAAATAGGAAGAAGAGACAGTGCTGGGGAAACCATCTTATCAAAACAAATGCAAAAGAAATAAGAAAAACAAACCAAACTAACAAACAGCTAATAATACAAGGAGAAAACAAGGGCTTGAAGGGATTGAAGCTATGGTTTAATTCTCTGTCACATTTGTATTTCAGCAGGAGTGTGTGTGTGTGTGTGTGTGTGTGTGTGTGTGGTGTTGTTGTTCCCTTCTAGGTGATGAACACAGGATCATACTTTCCAACAAAAAATTCTCTCAGCTATTTATTTGTAAAGCTCTCGCACAAGCATGAGAAAACACTTAGCGATCATGTGAGTTGTTTTCTATTTATTCAGAAACTCAATTCTTAGTCTAACTTTTGTATTTATGCTCCTGCCAGACTCTTCCAATGACTGACTAACCATTGAGTTTAAAAGCTTGAAAAACTGAATGTTTAGAAGTAACTAATAGTTATGTGCTTTGCTTCCTCTCAGTATAGAGTATACATATAGGACTGATGCCAGGAGTTTCTGAAGAAAGAGTATAAATTCTTACTTACCAAATGCCAACTGTTCAAGCGTTTCTTTTCAGCTAAGGTGAACCGTAAGCATGGAGACTGTGTCAAGCATTAAGCACTTTAATTCTTGGTTGCTGAAGATTAATTAGAATATGCCCATGTAAGACATTGAGTTAGTACTGCTAAGGAGAGGCTCAGTTGTTATTAATTTGTGTCTTAAAATTATAGGAGCTTCAGCAGTCACTACTAAAGCAGCTCAAGCTCCTACTCCATTATGATGACTTTTTCTCAGACTTTAGTATTTCTGATTATCCTGCAGTCTAAATTCAAAATGGCTGCACAGATGATTTTTTAACTTAACCGTCAATCAAAAGTATATGTGCATTATACATGTGTGAGTGATTAAAGCCTGAGTTAATAACACAATATTGTATATAAACACAGTATTATATATAAATACACAGTATTTGTGAGTTAATAATACAAATACATTCAAGGACTTAAGCATTGCATACTTGTTTATGTTTATCCAGACCCACAGGAGGACAGGGCTAGGCATGACCATTATCTTCAAACAAACAGTGACTACTCTTTTTAGGAAGTTTAAAACGGAATTTATCCAAGAAAGAATTACATTTTCTGTTTAGATTCTTTTTCACTTTTCTAGTGTAGGGTTTTGGTTTAATTCTACTCCCCACTCTTACCCCCAGTGGAAGTTTTTCTACTGGCATACTTTTTTTATTTAATGTTCCATTCATCTGTGTCTTCAAGGATTAGTCTGTTATTCCATTTCAGGACTCTTTGAGTCATAAAACAAGCAAGGAAACACTTTTCCTTTCTCCTTCAGTTTGACTTTACAGAATTTGTGCACGTTCCTGAAGATGAGGCTGTAAGGATGCTGTCATAGAAAGTAGATTTCTTTCATTGTATAATTAGATATGAAGAAGAAAGCTTTTTTTTTTTTGCCACTGAGTAGTTTCCATAAATAGGAACCATGGGGGTTATTTGGATGTAGTCTTGACTGACTCATCCTTTTAGGTAAGTGAGATAACTGGTCTGCTATTAACTATCATCCTGTAGTGCCAGAGGTAGTATGTTACAATGGCAAAGGCCATCATTGTCATTGGGTGCCTGTTCTGGTGTCTCCTCTAAAACAGCCCAAGAAAGAGGTTCACATTACATGCAAATATTCTACCCCAGACCTGTTTCACGCACAGTCTGAGCATGGGGTGGGAACACAGGACTTATGAAAGTTTCTGCACCTGTTTATACTGCTCTGTCTTCTTCTTAGCTCACATTTGTAACTGTGTGAGCTTTATGGATGATTCTAACTTTAAAAATATGAGAAAGACTTGGAAGCCCTATAATGAGAAACCCCTTCCTCATGCAAATTTGTCATTACTTATACATACAAGCATATTTGGGATGAACAATGCATGCAATTCAGTTCTCAGCTTTTAAAACATGTCACGTTACCATGAAGAGAACCAAACTGAAATGCTCAAATGAGAGACAAAGAGACTAAACTCTTATGTAAAATTTGATTTTTACATAACTTTAATGAGTTGACAAAGTCTTGGGGAAAAACAGCTCCAGATGGCAAACATACGCAAGGGATTTAGTCAAACAATTTTTTGGCAAGGATGGTATGATTTTGTAACGAGGTAGGGACCAATGAAATGGGAGGTAAGTGTGGTTAATGATCTACAGTTATTGGTTAAAGAAGTATATTAGCACGAGTTTCTCTGCACACAGATCATCTTTCCTATCAACCCCACTAACCTCTGGCACAATGAAGTGGGTAACCTTTCTCCTCCTCCTCTGTGTCTCCGGCTCTGCTTTTTCCAGGGGTGTGTTTCGCCGAGAAGCACGTAAGAGTTTTATGATTTTTTTGTCTCTACTTTTATCTTTCCTAGTAAAGGAAGCCTGGTATATTTAAATAGTTAAATTTTCCTTTAGCACTGATTTCTAGAGTGTTGTTGTTATTTTTGTTATTATTGTTTGCATCTGAGAACCCATAATAGTTATATTATTAATATATTTTAGATATCTTCAATGATGATAATGCGGGATTTGGGAAGCTTAGTTTTAAGTCTTTTTCCTTTAAAAAATGCTTGGCAGAATGACTTAACTACATCAGATATAGCTGAATTCATTGCAGTTTCAAAGGGCCTCCTTGCTCTACTGTGCTATGCTAAAAGCTAAAATTGTGTATTACTAATTTTATAAATGGAGTTACCATTTATATTTACTTTTATTTATTTACTATTGTCTTAGTAGATATTTAGAGATACGACAGAAGCATTAAATCTTGGATTTGAATGCAAGGTCATAAACACTTAATGAGTTTTAAAACAATATTTTTGGTGAAAGAATCTAACTTTGAATGCAGTAGAGAGTGCCATCTTCAGATTTTCCTGTCATGATTAGAGGTCGGCATCTTCAGGGAACAGCTTAAGTTAGTGAAGAGAAGGATACTACAATTAGTTGTCTTCATCAATATTTTAATATGTTTTGTGGTTTTCTCTCCCTGTTTCCACAGACAAGAGTGAGATCGCCCATCGGTATAATGATTTGGGAGAACAATTTTTCAAAGGCCTGTAAGTTAAAATGCCAAAGGTCCCCTTAACGTTTTTGATAGTATCAGTTCAAGTTCTAAAACACATTTTCCCACCTTGAGTATGCAAACTATAGAGCAGTGCTGTCCAATAGAAACGTGTGCAGTGGCGGAAAGGCTGTGGATCTGTGCTGAGCAATATGACAGCCAGCCAGAGGACATAAGGTTATCAAGTACTTTGCCCATGGCAAGTGTAACTGAGGAGCATACGTTAAAATAATATTTCATTTTAATTGAATGTATCTAGCCATGTGTGACTAAGAGTTCTTTTCCTGGAGCCAGAATCTGTAGCCCACATCTAACTTGTTAAGTCTAGAATCTTATTTCTATTTCTGGAAAGGTCTATGAGATATAGCTTTGGGGGCAGCTCACTTACTATTCATGCAATAAGATCTCATGGTATCTTGAGAACATTAGTTTATCTTTTTGTAGTACTGAGACCTTACACATGTGAAGGTAAGTGGTCTATACTTAAGTCACATCTCCAACCTTTATAATGTTTTACTGTAGTAAAAATGAGTAATTAGTTTATCTTTAAAAAGTCAATAGCGTCATGTATTGCAATTAACAGAGGTATATGGATTAGAAAAGAAATAACTCAAAGGACTTCTATAATATCTAGCCTTGACAGTGAATAAATTTCGACAGTATTTTCCTTGTTTGCCTCATGTTCATGAATCTATTGACACATATATGCATTTACTTTTTAGCATGGTAGAAATCCATATTCTTTTTGCTTGGAAAGGCAGGTGTTCTTGGTTATACCTCAGAGAATAGTTAACCAGAATAGGCTTTCTAGGTAGTTGTATGAAAGATTTACAAAATATCAAAGGTGTAGACATTCACAATTTGCTGTTTAGGAGAGCCACCTGTCTCATACTCGAGTTTTCTTTCTATGTGTGTTTTTCAGAGTTCTGATTGCCTTTTCCCAGTATCTCCAGAAATGTCCATTTGAAGAGCATATTAAACTAGTGAATGAAGTAACAGACTTTGCAAAGACATGCGTTGCCGATGAGTCTGCCGCCAACTGTGACAAATCCCTTGTGAGTACATTCTGATTCTGAGGATCTACTTTTCTGCTTTGTATGACTCTGAGTGTTTCAAAGGAAAGCAAATGGAGACTCCCTCACCTAAGGTCCAGAGAACACTGTAGAAGAGCGGACAGAGAGATTGTTAGAGCTAGGACAATGGGAATTTTTCTATGGGACTCCATTTCCTAGTAATTGTAGAAGCTACACTCAAAAAGTCTCACCAACAAGTCTCCCCAAATGCAAGCCTGACAGTGACAGTGACAATACACATGCCGAAGTGCACGAGGGAAGACCACAAGAACTAAACCCTATACAAAGATCTATAGGCAACTAAGGAGTGGAGAGAGCAGTAGAAATAAGTTCTTAGAGGAAGAGCACACGAATTGCCTATCCAATGCCAAAGATCATCCCTAAAACATACATATAAATAACAGTATACAGAGTAAGCAGGCTACATTTAGGAACTTATGCATATTTACATAAATGTATATGCATGTATATATGTATATTCATGTATATGTATGTGCATGTAACAACAGTTATTGAAAAATGAGGTAATGGTTCTGAAACAGAGCAAGGAGCCTTACATGAGACAGTTTAAAGGGAGAAGAGGGAGGGAGGTGTTGTGATAAATCTCCAAAACAAATATGACCAGTCAAAGAAAACACAACTCAATAATTACGAATATAAGCTGCACGCCTAGATTGGGCAGATTCACCACTACACTCTTCTATTCCCTAGCTATTTGATCCTTATAACTCTGGGATTTTCCAAGTCATGCACTTGTCCTTCCACCTCCTGCTCCTCCGTTGTCTTCCTCCTCTGTACTTGATTCTCCCTCTCTCTCTCTTCCAACCAACCTTTATTTCTCCACATCCACTTCTATGCCCAATCACTGGCTCTAGCCTTTATTTTACAACTTAAGGTGGGCAGAATGTTCAATAGAAGTCACCTGTGTACTGATTCACTCCTCCTCTGCAGCCCCTCCCAGAAAAGTGGAATTAACATCAAAACACAAGGCCAGGGCTATCCACAACAGGGAGGATTGTGTTATTCCTTAGTTTTACAGGGAACATAGTGAGAATTTAGGCTTCTCCCAAAGGAGCAGAGCCTGTGAGGAATTGTGTGAAAGAGTTTCTCCTCAGTATGATTTTACCTGCTCCTCAAATTCCCTTGATTATTTTTTTAAATTTATTGTGACTTTGCTCCTACTGTTTAGTACCAGATAGGAAACACAGAAGGTGACATTCCTCAAGGCCATTCGCTCTTTGCTTCTCTGTCTTATCCATCATATACATCATACACTGTGTCACTTGACTGTCATGAAAATTATACAGAAATATGTAAATCAAAGGAAAGTGAGTGAGAGAAGGATTTCTGTATGATTTCCTTTTGCTTCATGGCTTAAAAAAGTAACTTTTAGCTTTTTGGCTAAGGAGAAAGTTGGGTACTGGCAGTAATTTGACCTTTCTGTCTTCCACTTAAGCACACTCTTTTTGGAGATAAGTTATGCAGCATTCCTACTCTTCGTGAAAGCTATGGTGAACTGGCTGACTGTTGTGCAAAACAAGAGCCCGAAAGAAACGAATGCTTCCTGCAACACAAGGATGACAACCCCAACCTGCCACGATTTGAGAGGCCAGAGGCTGACGTCATGTGCACCAACTTCCAGGAAAACCCTGGCAGCTTCATGGGACAGTGAGTACCCAGACATCTATGCTTTAAGCTAAAAACTGGGCAATAGCTTGGACAGTAGCACTTATGCTAATAGTCATGACAACCCCAAAGATCCACCACCAAGACTGGGAATGTGTTGAGATGGTTTTAAAAAACATAATATTTGATACCACAAAACTATTCACAATGACAACAAAAAGATGAAAGATGTTTTGTCTTGAAAACAGATAGGACCTGTGTGAACTATGTGAGACTGGGAAGTTGCAAAATATTCTGAATGTGTATGTTTGTGTGTTTGGCGCTCTCTCTCTCTCTCTCTCTCTCTCTCTCTCTCTCTCTCTCTCTCTGTCTCTCTCTCTCTTCCTCTGTTTGTCTCTCTCTCTGTCTATGTCTTTCTCTCTGCCTTCTGTCTCTCTCTCCTTCTCTTTCTCTCTCTCTCTCTGTCTCTCTTGCTCTCTCTCTCTCTCTCTCTCTCTCTCTCTCTCTCTCTTTCTCTCTCTCTCTGTGTGTGTGTGTGTGGTGTTTATGTTCTCTGGATCAATTTCATTTTAATCCGCAACATTATATCAACTAAATTTAACTACTTGCCAAAAATGCACAGGTGTGAACATTCATACACACACACACACAAAGACACACTTAATAACAGACAAAGGATATCACTCATGGGTGGCCACAGTGAGTGAAAGTGGTCAATTACAAATCCCAAATATACCCAAGGATATGGGTTGACTCCAGTCATTTCTCTAGTGTTCTGGACTGTGGGCAATGACTGCCTGCTTTCTTCTTTTTTTCCCACAACTCAGCTATTTGTATGAAGTTGCCAGAAGACATCCTTATTTCTATGCCCCTGAACTCCTTTACTATGCTGAGAAGTACAATGCGATTCTGACCCAGTGCTGTGCTGAGGCTGACAAAGCAGGCTGCATGAACCCTAAGGTAATCCCTGGAAAGATTATGAAACACCGGCTGTGTATTCCAACCCCAGATTTTGATCATCTTATGGCTAGATTCAGGAGACTTGACTTTCTGAATGAAACTCCTGAATTACATTTCTGAATGAAATGTAATCGTTGGTTACTCTTAAGTAACCAATGGATTCTTGTTCTCATACCTTTCTTCCTTCTAAAGTTTAGCAATGGTCTGAGAGAGAAAATCCTTGACCATGTGTTACTTGTCCTCTCATTCTTTACGGTAATGATGTCTGCAGTAGAATATTCTTTGTCAAATTGTGCAGAGATGGCTAGGTTTTGTTTGTTTGTTTATGCTTTTATTTTTTTGACCTTCTCTGAGACATTTTACTGGAGCCAAATCAGAGAGTATTTCCAGAGGCTAGAAGTTGGAATTCCTTCCTTCCTTCCATAAATATTTTTTCCTGCATCATTTGTTTTTTGGAGGCACTTAGTGATTTTATGAAGGTTGATGGAGGAAGGACTGAAATGAATTTGTCATAAAATTAAAAAGGCAGTACAGATATATGTCCTGGGACATCTCCTTTCAGGACCCTTCCCTCGGCAATGTCTCTAAGGTGCGTTAAGTACTTACATGATATGACCAGACTGATTATCTTTACCCTTAGGTATCCAAATAATTATTTGCCAAAAGAAGGAACTTGTGAATTGAGGTGCAAAGTATCTTTCTAAATTTTTATTTGGATTGAAGGTCCCACTAAATGTCAGAGTCCTTATCTAGCATGCACAAGGTCTTGATTTCAACTCCTCCCTTCCCAAACCAATTATTTTGGCATAGGGCTGTCTGAAACTTTGGAAGGGCTCTGTGTGTGTGTGTGTGTGTGTGTGTGTGTGTGTGTGTATGTGTGTGTATAAAAATAATCTTTTCCTTTTTTTTAAACTGGATTTCTTTTTGTAGCTTGATGCTGTGAAGGAAAAAGCATTGATTTCATCAGTCCGTCAGAGAATGAAGTGCTCCAGTATGCAGAAATATGGAGACAGAGCCTTCAAAGCATGGTACATGACTTTTCTTTAATATCCCAGTTCATGCCTTCCTGATGATAGTTGTCCAATCCAAAAGGCTGTGTCTTTATAAGGCACTTTATGAAAAGACACTAGATGTGACATTAGAATAATAGTATTAATTTCACATCTTTGTCTCATTGTTTTGTTTTTAAATTATCAAAGAATTTAGAAGACTTTTTTTCTAAGAGAAGAAATGTATTTAAAATCTTATTTGTTTATAAAGACTGGGACTCATATTCAAAGCCTACAAAATGCTGTTCTAATCAGGATGGTTAATTTATGTAATTTATATTCCCTCAATCTAAAAGTGACTGTTTTATGTCTTGTTCATTGAATTTAGCCATCATACAAGCCGGAGTTACTACTTCCAATCTTATTACAACTCCAATTGTGTTCTTAATCTCATGTTTGTGTTGACTGTCTCTTTGATTTCGTATGCTGTAGCTGAATCTGGGTGTATCCTTTAATGTGGAAGCCAAGAAAGATACACTTTCCCTTCTGATGCCTCAACTGTTAGTCAATAATCAATCAACGTAATAGGAAAGTTGAGATGACATTGTGTATGTTCTCTAGAAACTGTCAGCTCAATTATCCCCACTAAGTCATTCCTAGAATCCAAATCATTACAGCCTACCAAATCAACAAAGGAAGCAACTTCAATATTAAACAATACACTGGTAGGCAAGGTGTGACAGGTTCCTGAAAAGAAGTCTCTTAATCAGAGTTAAGGAACTGATAATTATTTTGGGATGAGAATCCTGGCTTTTGCCATAGAGCTAGAGGCTGTCTGGTGGAACAGTTTCTTGGCAGGAGGATTCATGATTAGAACTCTCCATTTCTCTAGAAGTTAAGAATTTTTCCCCCACAGAACGTTAGTATTGAGAGTAATATGTGTTATGATGAAAAATGAGGAATCTTCATTTCTAGATGAGAAAATGCTTTCATGCCATTATGTAATTTAATCCCCCAGATCCTTTGATTCTTCATGCTATAACAGTCTAGAAGCTACTGCTTCCTGTTAGTCCCAGTGCTTATATGGGGTCAAGCCAGAAACATTAAGTCAGATAAGGACTTAAAGCTTCACTGCTGCCCCATTGGGGAAGATCTTCTAGGACTTTAACTTAATGAGGCTTTAGCTTTAGAGGCACCACCCCCATTCTTGTAGTAGATAATTCTGCCAAAGAAAAACATAACTATCATGCCAGACTAGCATTACAAGAACTGGTGAATTTTTATAATTTGTTCATTTAAGTCAGTTTTGAGCTACAAAACAGTTTGTAACAAGTTTTGAACTTGTTATAAATGGTATTTTTTTCCAACTTTCTAACAAACACAGTATGATAATAATTGGTTGATGAAAATTCTGTTTTTATTTTTTTTTTAATTTCAGGGCAGTAGCTCGTATGAGCCAGGCATTCCCCAATGCTGACTTCGCAGAAATCACCAAATTGGCAACAGACCTTACCAAAATCACCAAGGAGTGCTGCCATGGCGATCTGCTGGAATGTGCAGATGACAGGGTAAAGAGTCATTGCATGCTCAGTTGGTGAATGCATATGTCTGGGTTCATCAGAGAACACTGATGTCTGTTGGTGTGGCCATTACTCTACCAAGCTCTCCTTGGTTGGTGCCACTTTCGAGACAAAACAAAACAAAACTAAACAAAACAAAACAAAACAAAACAAAAAGACCCCTGAAAAACAAAAAACCAAAAACAACATCTAAAAGATATCTGAATTATTCAGTGAATGACCCAACACTCCTTTCTTCAGTCACACTTTTAGAGGGCTCTAATGGAACAAGAATCAGTTGCAAATGTAGATTTCTTAGAAGTTTTGGGGAGAGAATTGGGCCTAGAGATCCCACAGATTGGAGAAGCTTTTAAAAATGCATTAATCCCTCAGTAGTCTTTCCCCTAACTAACTGACTACTTTAAGTACATACAAATTTACTGTGATCTCATTTTCTCCAACATTGTTCTATCATCTCCATTACCTCCTCTTTCCAAAGACTAAAAATATAACCAAGTACCAGAATCCTCTTCTTACCATAGTATCTTCTGGAAAACTCAAGACAGACATTTTATGTATGTAAGCAAGGCCTGTAATTGTGCTCATTACTGATTATTTAATTATACTTCATATTTTAATGAGTTATTTAGTTTCAAAATTCATACCCTTAACTTGAGACAATTTTTTTTTTTAAAAACAAGGACTAACATTTATAGAAAAAGTGACCTGCATGATCACAATCAGAAAGACATAAACTTAAAAATTAAAATGCATTAATTTAAATAAATTCACACTTTGTTCCTGAACAGTCTTTCTCGGCTCTATTTGGAATGTTTTGGTCATAGTATCTGCATCCACGGGCTCTGCAGCACTTCAGGGCTGAGAATGTGTTTACAGAAACCACTTTGGTTGTGTATGGTTTAGAACAGGATGAATACGCTTTCCCCACATAACAGAGGTCCAGGAACAAAATGTAGCCAAGATAATTTCTCTGAAACCTTTGTTTTTCATTATCACAGGCTGAACTTGCCAAGTACATGTGTGAGAATCAGGCAAGTATCTCCAGCAAACTGCAGGCTTGCTGCGATAAACCAGTGTTGCAGAAATCCCAGTGTCTTGCTGATGTGGAAAATGACAACATGCCTGCCGATCTGCCTTCCATTGCTGCTGATTTTGTTGAGGATAAGGAGGTGTGCAAGAACTATGCTGAGGCCAAGGATGTCTTCCTGGGCACGTGAGTAGAT
>NW_021605491.1:23391-49167 GCF_004785775.1 Grammomys surdaster
TGCTGAGACTTGCGAAGAAATATGAAGCCACTCTGGAAAAGTGCTGTGCTGAAGGTGATCCTCCTGCATGCTATGGCACAGTGGTAGGTTTCCATAAGCCAACAACATCTGCAGTATTGATGGTGCTTTCTATAAGGGGAAAGGAAGAGACGAATGCATGATAATTGATATGTAGGTCACTCCAGATGTTTTCTTGGGCTGGAGACAAGTTTGAGGTCTTAAAGTTCTTCAACACCATAGGATAAACACTTTGGATAAAATATAAGGAAATCTAGAGCAACCGATCTGCAAAAGGCAGGTTCAAAGAGAGGAAAGAACTTTTACTTGCACAAAAATCTTTATGCAGCTTTTCCCTTTTCATACTCCTGAGGATGAAATTAGTTTATTTAACTTAAATTTAAAGACCATTAATGTGTTCTAATATACTGCCAGCTATTAGAGTTAATATCTCAAAGGAGTTTCTGAACTCTTTCTCTTTAAACAACATTCAAACATTTTAGAGGTTTTGGAGTAGTTTTATAAGAAGTTCTGCTTTCAAGTTTGTTGTGGAGGACTTCAGGACTCCTGTCAGCACATACTGGTTTCTCAATCATTTGGGACCAGAAGAGAGCCATACTTTACAAAGAAGCTGCTGAATACCAGACACCACTCTGTGTTTGAGGCTTGGGGTGGATGCTCTCTCATCTCAGAGACCTCAAGAGACTTTAGATAGATTGATGAAAGTGATGGCCACCGTTTAGTGCACTTCTGCTGTGCACTAGGTGCAGTTTTAATTGCATCTACTCATTGGGTTAAGAGACCAGTTCTGGTGCTGAGGACACTTATTGATGTACAGTGTAGACAGGATATGTCTGAAGCTTGGATGTGGAAAGAACAGTCACACAACAAGAAAATACATCAGGTGGCCTGCTTCAAGCACAGCCATTGAATCCCAGAGCTTGAAGATTCTCATTTGACTTGTGCCAAATGACCTTGCAAATAAAAGGGACAATTTACGTGCAAGGTGAAAGATGTGGCACAAAAGGGCTCCTGATTTGTCTTTGTGCAGAAGGACAGCAGTATTGCAAGGTGACCTACTTTGGGCTCTCAGGAAGAGGGCTGTGAACACAATTCTTTTTTTCTTGCAGCTTGCAGAATTTCAGCCTCTTATAGAGGAGCCTAAGGAATTGGTCAAAGCTAACTGTGAGCTTTATGAGAAGCTTGGAGAGTATAAATTCCAAAACGCGTGAGTAGTTTTATCAGCTAATTTTTTCCTTGATATGTTTGTGATTATTCAAAACAGTGTATAGGGCATGCAGCATATGGCTTTCACAATGAAAACAGATTATTCATAATCCCTATCTGTCAAAAACTCTGGGAAGGAGATATGTTATTTGGAGGGAAGGAGAAGTCTGTTTCCCTGTCTAAAATAAGGACTGGTCTCTTGGGAGTGGAAGTTTTGAGGACTCAGCATATCTTGATACATTCTAACTGGGAGTGTCCTTCAAGGGTTAGGTGGAGTTTATGAGCAAACAACAGAACAATATTTAGTTGAAAAAGATGTAGCCTGCTTTCGGTAGCAGAAACTGAAGGATTCATAGAAATGCTGAATACAAAACTATAACAAAAGATTTAGATAGCATGTAAACACTTTACATGAGTAAGAGTTCACTTGGGAAAACATTGGGATTTGGTATTTACAGCTAAACTTCTGTAGTTATGACCTTGTCTTCTTATGGAATTTTGCTCCTAGAGATAGAGACTAAATGGCCTTCTAGAGTCGTGTCCCAATTCCATAGAACTTTATCCATGGAAACAAAGTGAGCACACTGGAAGAGACACATTATTCCTTGTTCATTTCATATTCAGCTTTAGTATTCTTCTAGCTCTAGAGTTTGGAGTGGGCACTTCTTCACCTGAAACACATCGGCTTTTATTGGTTATGGTTCCTTATTAAATAGTAGATGTTATTAATTGCTATATAATGTATCAGGTAGATATATTTCCTTTCATTTATCCAGGCATGGTTTCTATTAAGCCATCTCTCTTTTCACCTCTATCTTTTGAGTTTGTCACAATGTTAATATGTGTAAGTTTGTGATAGAATTTATTTAATGCAGCATGGAGTATATTCATTAATGTGATCTGGCTAGGGAAATGTCATTTCCTTATGATTTTAATAGAGATTTAAGAATAAGATCTTATGCTCCATGTATTTTTTTTACAGCCACTAGGTTTCTCAGGACAAGGTCTTCCTCCAGTACTATGCTATCAGTCTAGAAGTAAAGATACTTTGATTAGTGGGGGAAAAATTAGTGAGGAAAAACATCTTAGTTGGGTTGGGTGAATCTTCTCTTCTTGAAATATATTACATCAAGACAGTTTTCTGCCTGCATTAAAGCATGAAATTTATTTTTTGTTAACACAGCATTCTGATTCGGTACACTCAGAAAGCACCTCAGGTGTCAACCCCAACTCTTGTGGAGGCTGCAAGAAAACTAGGAATAGTAGGCACCAAGTGTTGTGGACTTCCTGAAGCTCAGAGACTGCCTTGTGTGGAAGACTATGTGAGTGTTTTCAAGGACAACAAAGTTAATGGGGCTGAGTTGTTGACTTTAGACCCTGATAAATCTAACTTTCACGAGCAAGGGGGTCCTAATATGTGCATGTGTGTGTGTGGTGTGTGGGTCATGAACCCCCATATCTACCTAAGAAAGAAACAGTTTTTATTGTCTCATATGTGTAGTTTCAAAGATAGATAAATTAAGGTGCCATTCAAGGCTTGATTCAGAGTAGCTAACTCAATATGAGAGTTGTTAGTGCATCTGAAAGTGGATGCTTGTGGGATACTTGTGAACTTGCTGCTCTGCTTGTCTCTTCTTTAGCTGTCTGCAATCCTGAACCGTATCTGTGTGCTGCATGAGAAGACCCCTGTGAGTGAACATGTCAGCAAGTGCTGTAGTGGATCCCCGGTAGAAAGGCGACCATGCTTTTCTGCTCTGATGGTTGATGACACATATGTCCCCAAAGAGTTTAAAGCTGAGACCTTCACCTTCCACTCTGACATCTGCACACTTCCAGAGAAGGAGAAGCAGATTAAGAAACAAATGTGAGCAATACTTTTCATTGCATCTATCTATTTTTATATTGCATAGGTGTTGATAGTGAGAACTGTCAACTGGACACTTTTTTGGATGTAGTGATTGTATTTCTTAGAGAGATGTGTTTAGATGCTGACATCACTGAGTCGAAAAAGTGGCAAAGTTTTTGACCTATGTGAAAAAAATATGTATTAAAATCTTTCATTAGAGTTATCTTGATCACCATAGGTGAAAACCACAGTAGAATGAATTTTTAGTGGAGGCACAATAGAAGACAGTAAACACTAATTGGTGGATACAGACTGAAAAAACTGGTCATGGAAATCATAGAAGTATTTTTTTCCGGATATGAATAATTAACAGAAAATGTTCTATGAAGAAGCCACGCCAAGGGCAAGAGAATGTCATGGGTGTGACTTTTGAGAATAGAATAAGAAAGAGCTGGAAATGTACATGGGAGGATTGAACCCTGCTGAAGGGAGAAGTTCCAATAACACGGAATGTAGCAGGGTATAGTCATCACCTTTGGGGACATGTCATTGGTCCCCAGACAGTTACAAAATTCATCCCCTACACAGCTCCATTTCTCTGGTAATGTTTGTTCTACAGATGTCAACAACAGAGATCCAGTAATCTCCTTTTGCTTGGCTTGTCAGTCTTTATAAATTCCCCATTATTCATTTCAAATGGGGCAAATATTAGAGAGCAAGAATCCATATCTTAAGTGCAAAGACAGAATTCTTTCCGGAGATTTCCTGAAATTATGTAAAACACAGTGTGACCTGCACTGATTATTCTATTTGATCTAGTCCTAGCAAAGCGGCACCTACCTACCACCCTCATGCACAGTCAAGGTTCCTAAGGTTGGCAGTGGCATGCTTGATCCTCAAAGCCAAAGTTACTTGGCTCCAAGATTTCTAACAACCTTAAAGTGTGGCCTTGTCCTCCTTCCTCCCTTATTTTCCTGCACTGGAGTAAAAGTTTCCTTGCTGTTCTTGCTTTCTGTCCTACTGCAGGGCTCTTGCTGAGCTGGTGAAGCACAAGCCCAAGGCTACAGAAGAACAGCTGAAGACTGTGATGGGTGATTTTGCACAATTCTTGGATACGTGTTGCAAGGCTGCCGACAAGGACACCTGCTTCTCCACTGAGGTAATAAGCCTTTTTGCACTTTGATAATGTTCAGTTTCCCTTTTCTGTACACTCAGTCAGGTTTAGAGCTTCTGATCTCACATACTGAATAATGTGATCAGTCTAGACTTGTTCACTACATTCCTGTAATATTAACTGACTTACGTACAGCTCTTAATTTTTATCTTCTACCACACTGCTGTGTATTAAATGTTTATGATCACTATTTGGTTTCAAATTTGTGACCCATAGGAACATAGTTAGAAATACTTGTAAAGCCCAGAATCATTAACTCATTTAAACCTTGTCCTGAAATGTTACTTTTTGAATTGAGTTATTTTATACACAAATGGAGAACATTTACCATTACATGTCTGAATCATTTCACATTCCCTCCTGTGGCCTAGCAACAGTTCATCCTTTGATTTTGGACACAAGAGATGTCAGAGAGCCTGTTTTAGAAATTCCAACAGATCTGTAATTAAGCAATGTAAAGCGTGTGTATTTACCATGTTATCCCCGATAGCTGTGAAGTGCAACTCCTAATAGTCCTGCTTATATTTTTCTAACATCCATCATTTCTTTGTCTTCAGGGTCCAAACCTTGTCACTAGAAGCAAAGCAGCCTTAGCCTAAACATATCACAACCACAACCATCTCAGGTATCTCTACTGGGGAATTTTAATATGTAATCTTCTTCATTTTTCCTAAAATGATCAAGATTGATAACCATTTGCCTGGTACAACATATATCACACATACATGTGTGGGGGGGATTAGGCGGTGTTGCAACAAATATCAGTGTGTCATCTGCCCACCAAATAATGGATGTCAGCTAAGACTATGTCATGTATAGGGTGTCTACACTTGTAAAGAGTTCAAATGAAACCTACGAAACTGAAACTTCAAGAAATAGATTTGGAAACCACATTGCATTTTACAAAAAACACTTACATTTCTGTTTTTGTTTTCTAGACTATCCTGAGGAAAAAAGACATGAAGACTCAGGACTCATCTCTTCTGTTGGTGTAAAGTCAACACCCTAAAGAACACAAATTTCTTTAAACATTTGCCTTCTTTTCTCTGTGATGCAATTAATAAAATATGGAAAGAATCTACTCTGTAGTTCAGAACTCTATCTTTGAATTGTGTGCTTCACCCTAGCATCCTCTTAGGCCTGGGGAAACCCTCAGAATCCCGCCTTCATTTCAGCAGAGACACTAGCTCCATCTGGGCAACATGACGAAAACAAATGTTAATACTCTCCAGGTTATGGGCAGTAAGCATAGAAATCAACATTTCAACACTATGAGGATTCTGAATGAGGGTCTAAAAGTCTATGAACTATGGCTCTCCCTTGTGTGTGGGACTCTAAGAGTGAGGTTGGGACAAAGGAGATAGGACTGGCTTTAAAGGTGACTAGTAGAACTGGTAAAGTAAATGAAACAGAAAAAAATAATATCACTCAAGGTTATAGTATAAAGCCTTGAGAAGCCCTGTTGGAAGAGGAAACTGGGTGAGGTGGAGGTGTGCTAAAGCACACTGGATTGATGAGTCCTAAGATTGCGTGGTCAAAGAGTCATGTTAAGGTTTAGGTGCTACCTTTACTGCTAGGTTCTTTTCTCTGTTCCAGGAATCAGTTTGGTCTATGAATTTTATAGACTTATCCAAGCCTTGTGTATGAGTTTGCATACACAGTCATGTATAGCTATATTAAATATATTATAGGAATGGCTCAGAATGTGCATATTCTTCTACAACTGGCTCTTACTCATCCCATAGAGTTTCACTTTAAGCATGATACTTGAAGAGATTAGGAAACCACATATAAAGAAAGATCCGTTTCTACCCTCTTGCATCCCACACTCTCCTTTCTTTCAACCTGTGCTTTGGCCTTCTGGTCAAATTGTCTAAGGTGGAAAAAGACTGGGATGGTCAAGTGGAGATTGGGCCCTGACATGGTAGAAACATAAAAGCTTAGCCAGACAATTCGAATAAGATGTTTCTATTCATATGGACCAATAATAGGCCAGATCTGGAAGCACTGTCTGGAGGGCACTGGCTCAGTACCCACTCAGACATACCAAAGAGGAGCCTTAAAACTTTGAAAGGATTATGCTTCCCAATGCACTATTTCCTGAAACTCTTCTGTTTTCCACAGAGTTAACACGTGAAACTAAAGATCCCAGTGAGCTCTATTTTTGAGAGGGCATCCATGGGGAAATAACTGCTGTCTGTCATCTGTCTGTTTGTCTCTGTATTTTGTTCATGATCCAAAAGAGAAGGCTGGGATACTAGAATATTGCAGGCCTAATGGTGTGTATGTGTGTATGTGTGTATTTGTTTGATTGTGTGTGTATGTATGTGTGTGTGTGTGTGTGTGTTAGAGTTAGTCTTATAGAACACTGGGAACATGACACAATATCAGCATGATTTAACACGGGATGTTAGTTTGATCATTCATTTCTTAAAGGCAGTGTTTGTTAATTTTCTTCACTGTGAAGTTATTACTTTTCCCTTTGCATAGTCTTTCTGGGGGCAGCAAAACATTAAATACAGCTCTCCCCCAAAGTGAGACACAAAAGTTATTAAGCTTCTAGAAGGGGGGATAGTCCTGGTTCCTTTCATTAGAGAACAGCATTACACAGTTCTGTGTACTTGGTCTGGCCCTCAGTACTAGTAAAGGCTCACTGTTTCTGCACCTTTGCAAAACAGATCTAAGAAACATAAAATATGTAGACATACACACACATCTATCTATCTATCTATCTATCTATCTATCTATCTATCTATCTATATCTATCTATCATCTATCTATGTATCCATCCATTTATCTACCTACCTATCTATGATCATCTATCATCTATCTATCTATTTATCTGTCGTCTATTTATGCATATAAGAGTTTCAATTGATAATTCTGACTCTCTTTCAGAGTCGCAAGGATCAGTCCAACTTTCCTCTTGCTGACCTATAAGTTTCTTTTTGATAGTGAGAACTTGTATCCCACTATCTGTCCTCAATTTTGATATATTTTAAAGCCCAGGGTGCTTGTTAAGGAGCTGCAGAATTAGTGACC
Organism: Grammomys surdaster; assembly: GCF_004785775.1. Lineage (NCBI taxonomy): Eukaryota > Metazoa > Chordata > Mammalia > Rodentia > Muridae > Grammomys > Grammomys surdaster. Next base: position 30,678 of record NW_021605491.1, read on the forward strand.
CATACTTTCATAAGAACCATTAACAACTAGAACACAGTACTTACATGGAATTTCTTTTGTCTTTAACCTTATAGTTTTTAAACAAAACATTGTTTTCCAAAGTTCTGTGGGTCAATTCTATGTTTTTTTCTCTCTATGTTTTTAAGTGGGTTTATTGTATGGTTTAATTTGAATCCCATATATATTGCATACAAGACAAATCCAGGCTCTGTCTTTTGACTGATTCTTTGGCTTATACTGCACAGATAGGGCCATTAATCTCTTTCCTATATTTCAGTAGAGAAGCCTCTGTTGATACTATAAAAATGTGGCAGAGAGAACAGCAAGAATCCTTTTCCCAGTGCACTCTCTGTTAATGATATGTAGGGCATTCATTCCCATGTCTCCACAAACTCCACCTCAATTGTCTCTCAGTCACCAGGAGTGGCATGCCTACCTTCTCAAAGAAACCTTGTTTAATTTCTTCAGCTGTAGACTGTAAGGTTTAGACCAGCTAATAATTTAAAATATTATATGTAAGTGATTATCATTTATTCATATTTGTTCTATATATTAACTCAGAAGGTTACTTTGGTTTCCCTAAATATGCTTGACTGGTTGTTTAAAAATTTGATCTCAAGTATTTCTAGCAGACTCCCAGTAATAGGGGACACAGAGGCTGAACCAGCCATCCTTTGTAACCAGGCAAGTGGTGGGATTGGGACACCAAACCAGCCATAAAAGCTTTGATCTATAGTTTGTTCTGCCTGCAGAGTGTTCTGGTATAGGAGTCTACCAGAATGGTCATAAGAGAAACCAAAGAGCCTTCATCCAGCAACTGATGGGAGTAGATACAGAGTACCACCACCAAACATTAGGCCCAACTGGTGCATCTGTGGAGGAGGGGAGGAAGGATTGGAGGAACTTAAAAGGCCAGAGACACCACGAGAACGTCACCCACAGAATCATCTGACTGGGACTCACAGGGGCTCACAAAGACCAAGAAGCCTGAAGGAGTCTGACCTAAGTCTTCTGCATATATGTTATAGTTGTATAGCTTGGTGTTCTTGTGGGGTTTCTTAACAGTGGGAACAGGGGCTGTCTCTAACTTTTACCTGCTAGTGGGACCTTTTGTGTTTTTTCCTGCTGAGTTGCCTTGTCTAGCCTTGATGTGATGGTATGTGCCTGTTTATTTCAGCTTGTTATACTGTGTTTGGTTGATGTCCTTGTGAGGCTTGCTCTCTTCTAAGGGGAGGCAGAATGAAGGAGGGGTGGATCTGAAGAAGAGGGTGAGGTGGGGATGGAAGGGAACTGAAGTTGAGATATAATATGTAAGAGAATAAAAAAAAAAAAGAAACTCAAGAAAAGAGATGAATTGAGGAGCAGTATCACTGATCAGCAAATGTGTACGACCTAGGACTCATAAAGAATAGAGAAGAGTCCATTCTATTTGAGGAGGGTAAAGTTCTCATTCATCCCAATCAGAGTAATTTGGTTTGTGATTTATGAAGGTCACAAACCTTCTAGTGATGAAGCAACACAAGACAAAGCTGTTTGGATAAGGTTAGTCCAGGTCTTTGGACAAGTGTAAGAAATAATGGTCAGAGTTTGGTTGTAGCAGCTGTCAGAAATATTGTCCTAAATTAAGATGCTTCTTCACTGTGACAAATATCACTATTTTTTAAGTTGTCCTCAAATACCACAGAGAAGAAGCAACTGCTCAGAAGTCTCTTCTTATGAAGGCACATTGTGTGTGTGTGTGTCACTGTGCATGTCTATTGTTGTTGTTCCCTTCTAGGTGATGAGCACAGGATCATACTTTGCAACAACAAATTCTCTCAGCTACTCTTTATTTGTAAAGCTCTCCCACAAGCATGAGAGAACACTCAGAGATCATGTGAGCTGTTTTCTATTTATTCAGAAACTAAACTCTTAGTTTGACTTTTTCATTTATGCTCCTGCCAGACTCTTCCAATGACTGACTAACCATCGAGTTTAAAAGCTTAAAAAACTGAATATTTAGAAGTAACTAATAATTATGTGCCTTCCTTTCTCTCAGTATAGAGTATACATAAAGGACTGATGCCAGGAGTTTCTGAAGAAAGAGTATAAATTCTTACTTACCAAATGCCAACTGTTCAAGCGTTTCTTTTCAGCTAAGGTGAACCGTAAGCATGGAGACTGTGTCAAGCATTAAGCACTTTAATTCTTGGCTGCTGAAGATTAATTAGAATATGCCCATGTAAGACATTTAGTTAGTACTGCTAAGGAGAGGCTCAGTTGTTATTAATTTGTGTCTTAAAATTATAGGAGCTTCAGCAGTCACTACTAAAGCAGCTCAAGCTCCTACTCCATTATGATGACTTTTTCTCAGACTTTGGTATTTCTGATTATCCTGCAGTCTAAATTCAAAATGGCTGCACAGATGATTTTTAACTTAACTGTTAATCAAAAATATATGTGCATTGTACATGTGTGAGTGATAAAAGCCTGAGTTAATAATACAATATTGTATATAAATACAGTATTATATATAAATAAACAATATTTGTGAGTTAATACTACAAATACAGTCAAGGACTTAGGCATTACATATTTATGTTTATCCAGACCCACACGAGGACAGGGCTAGGCAAGACTACTTACTGTCTTCATACAAACAGTGACTACTCTTTTTAGGAAGTTTAAAGCAAAATTTATCCAAGAAAGAATTATCTTTTCTGTTTAGATTCTTTTTTCTTTTGTAATGTGTAGCTTTGGCTTAATTCTACTCTTCACTTGTAGCTGCCTGTGGCCACGGGTCAACTGTGTTCTTCTCAAAGGAGGGCTGGGAACGAATGGGGGACAGAAGGTGAAAGGAGATTAAGCCAAGACAAAGTTCTCTGATCAAGGCTCAATGCTTTCATGTTCAGCTCTCAATTAAAAGGAGAAGCCCCACCTCCACCACCGAACTCCTTCTTGCTCCAGTCTCTTTGGGGGTGTGGGTGAGGGGAGGTGTCTCAAGGCTATCTCAGCTGGCAGTCTATTCTTCTAAGCTCCTGTAGCAGACTGTGGGTCGCCAAGGTGGTTAACACTTGAGTCCTATTGTTTGGTCTGTTGTGGTAAAGGAGATCCTTCAGGCCTGTTCAAGGCTGAGGGAAGGGCACAATTCCCCCTTTTTAGTTTTATAAAGATGAGCAGTGCCAGCAGCTGGATGGGGCACAAGATTTCATCCCATCTACGGTAAAGAGTGGCTGGGTGACCGTGCCTGGCTTAGGTCAGTGTCTATATTTCTCCTATATTACCCGTCTTCGAGGAAAACATACACAGCATATTGATGTATGTATGCTTCTGCCTTAAATTTATAGGAGCTCAAGAACACTCTTACCTGTCTTTTAGTAAACGGCCATCACTGGCACACTCTTTCCCATATAGACCAAGCCACATTCATACCAAAGGATCTGTGGGTATGCACTCGATGTAATTCTTCATTGTGATGGATAACTGCCATGATGGATAGCTGAGCTTTCTGAGAGTGATCCTGTGTGAGGGCAATCAATCTTCTTAAAGTACAAGGTTCAAAGGTTAAAAGCAACATGATTATCCAGGCAATGTAGAAAATAAGGTTGAAAGTGGAAATGCTCCAGCATCTAATCTGACTGCTGGTTGACAGGGATCAGACATGAGTCTGGTTACCAGGTATACAGTGGGTGGCTTTAGGTATTGATAAAACACTTATTCTCTAAAAGAGTGGAGACTATATGCCATGTTAAATTTGGCTGATTTTGACATTGAGCCATCATCATAGAATCATAATTATTAGGCTCAAGATCTGTGTCCACTTGACAAACCAATCTTTCAGGTAGCCATAGGGCTCCATTTTCTTTTTCTGAAAAAATACAGACTGAGCCAGAGTGGGGATCATTCCAAGAATTAGTTAGGGGAGTCTATTCATATGACCCTGGCAAATGACCTGGAAGTGACTGGATGCCAGTGGCAATCTGCTACATACTGACCTTTAGCATCACTTTGCAGAAAATTGAAAATAAGACAAAAGTAAGGTGTGCTTTTGGTGGGTATAATTCCCCCTTTTTAATTTTATAAAGAGGCCAGTTGTTTTTTAAAGTTCCTTGCAAAACCAGGGAAGAAACACCAGTAGCTGCTTCTCCCACAATCAGAGAGTTATGAAGATATTATTTTAAAGTTCTGTAATCTCTCTTTCACAATTCCTTGTCCTTGAGGATAAAAAGGAATCTCAGTAATAAGGATAATATTAAACTGTCAACAAAACATTTCAAGTTTTTGACTGCAATAGCCATTTTCATTATCTATAACCTGATATGGAACAGCAAGCATAGAAAAATAAATGTAGGTAATGACTAATTATAATTTTTAGTTGCTTTTCTTGTTAAAACAGTTGCAACTAGAAAGCCTAAAAGTATACCAAATCACATGTACATAATTTTAATTTTCCAAAATAAAAAATGAGTAACATCCACCTGCTGAAATTGACTATGTATAAGCCCTCAAGTCTCACCACCATTAAGAAAATTTTGAGGGCACTGAAAACAAGTTTTTGCAATTTAACTTACACACTTTCTAGAAATGCCAAATTATTGTCTCAAGCTATTATTATTTTGATGATGTAAAGAATAAGATTGTATGGCCAATTGTTTCTGTAAGGTCTATAATTTGGCTGGTATAGGAATTTGCTCTGGCATTGCCCTGGGGTCCAGGCAATCCGATATGAGCTCTTAACTGTCTTATAAAGTTAAGGAACAGTGCATGTTTCTTAAATTAAGCTGTATTTTTTCATAAATAACTATAAAATGTGAGAATTAGCAATATCTAAAAAAGGAACAATTTTAAGCAATTGTAAACCATGAGCCATATACTGGCTATGAGTATACAAATTGATAGCTTGATTTTTCATCATTTCAAACAGTCGCTACAGCACGTAATTGAATTATTTGTGCTGAAGCAGGGGGAAACTCAAGAAAATTAACATGTGATCTAATTACATATACTGCCTTTTCAATAGATGAGGCATCTGTAATACAGCAAACATCTTTTCTATGAGTTGCATGCAAATTTACAGGAAATATAAAAGCATGCATAGAGGAAAACTGTAACAACTTGTCTTATGGATAATGATTATCAAATTTGCCTAAAAGTTTGCCGTGTAATAGGCCAAATATTATTCTTCAATAACCAATTTAATTTCTATTTGGACTAAGGAATAAACATTTCATCCAAAATACTTTCAGGATTCTATCTTACAATCCTATATTAGCACTGTGATAGTTTCAAAATAGGATGTTCAAACTTTACTTGTAGATGAAGAAGGATGAATCCACATTAATGGTTTCTTTTGCCAAAGGGCTGTTGTGAGCACATGAGTAGCAATAACTCAAACAGCCAATAATTTATCATAGTCTATATAATATATCTTTTGATAACTAACAGCTTACTCTACTTTCTACAAAGTTATTCCTCCTCATCAGTTAATTGTAGAGGGGAATTAGGATTTGCATCCCCCTTGAGGATATCAAACAGAGGTTCAAGTTCTCCTGTGGTAAGCTTAAGATGAGGTTTTAGCCAATTAATATCTCCTAACAACTTTTGAGAATCATTAAAAGTAAACCTTTTTTTTTTTTGGCTTGTACATCTGCAAGCCAGAAGAGGGCACTAGATCATACTACAAATGGTTGTGAGCCACCATGTGGTTGCTGGGAATTGAACTCTAATATTTTTAGTTGTGAGCCTAGCCTTTAAAGGCTGAGCTATCTCTCCAGACACATCTATCTATTCTTATTGGAATTTTCTGTGGTACAATCTGTTTAAGATATAACTGATATCCCAAATAGTGAAAAGATATTGCCTTTGAATCTTTTCTGGGTAACAAGCACTCTAAAAATTTAAAGCTCATTATTTTAGAGCAAAGACTTGTGGAAGAACTCCTTTAGAGAGACCAGCTAATAAAATATACAATGAATAATATATACTGAAAGATTTAAACTCTTAACATCTTGTATTAAAGCAACAACAAATTTTTTATACAAGGAAAGGCTATTAATCATTTTTTGAGGTAAATCTTTTTAATGATATCTCTTTATGGGATCTCAAAAATTACAAGCAAATTCACTGAATGTAAACCTCTCACCTTTACCAGGATGTAGAGGAATGGTATAAAAACAATCTTCTAGATATATAGTTATTCTATATATATTTACTGGAATGGCAGCTGGAACAGGGAAGTCAGGCTGTAATGCCCCATTAGTTTATAAAACTTAAATTTGAACTTTGTTTTGGATTAATTGAATAATCAATTCATTTTAGCTGAGTGAGAGTATCAGATAAAAGCCAGGCTAAAGGCCACTCTTGTCCTCTAATAATTGTTACATAGCCCCAGTATTTATTAATGCTTCAAAACCTGTTCCTTCAATTATTAGCTTAAGATTAGGTCTCTTGCTAGTAATAGATCAGACCCAATACATGTCAGAGGAACCAAAGCCATCTTGTCCTCTCTCATTCTCAACAAATTTGGAAGGAGGCAGATGCAAAGGAACTAAAACAAGTTGAGCAATCCTTTTGCCAGCAGGTACAGTTACAAGGCCATGGAAGGAAGCAAGCATAATTTTAATTCCTCCAGCATAATCTTCATCTACAATTCCTGGCCCATAAACTGTAGTGAATGTCTTTGGGCCTGAGGCTGATGCCTCCCCCTCAAGGAACAAGCAAGGCAATCAACAAATTCCAGAAAACACCTTTCTAGGGGCTGGTCAGGACAAAAGGAATGTCTGCCACACAAGCTTCTGTTGAGCCCAGTCTTCATTGTCCTAATTTAAATGTAAATGTTCTTAATCTCTGCCTGTTTTCTGAGGCCTGCCTCAAAGATTATTCTTCCAGCAGGCCTGTACTGTATCACAGCTGTTCTAAATACCTTTAGTCAACTCTACCTGCTCTATCTTCTTTTCTGTAAACATGGGCAAGTCAAAAAAAAATCCCAAACTCACAATTGAATTGACAACTGCAGCCAATGGAATACTGGCAGTTTTACTATATTTTAAAGTTTCTTTTGCAACATTAGAGTATAACCATAATTTTGAGAAACAAAGCCAAAAGCAAAAACAATGTAAACAATCTATTTTCTCTAAAATCAACACCAAATAGATTACTTTTATATTACAAAGTTTTGAGGTCAATTCATATATATGAATGCATGATAGTGCAGCTTTTAATATCTCATTAAAAAGAGACATTGCTTTTAAATCTTTTCTACATCTGGTTTCTGAATGGCTCTAAGTCTGACTTACCAGTTTTAAGCCAACTTTCTGTTACCAAAGTTGCAAATTTCTAATCAAACCCAATAACTTATAAGCCAATCATTTATCATTTATAACCAAGACATGAGGAACATATTTATACTTTTAAACCAATTAGAAACAGAAATGAAGTCGCTACACATCTTATATATTTAGACCAAGCAAAATTTCTTGCTTTTTCTAGCTGTAATTTCAAGAGAAAAGCACCTTGTCACAGAGAGTTTTCTGGGACAAACAACTCTTAGCTTCCTTATACAATCCAAAAAGCTGCTGGTCCCTTTAACAGCAGCTTATGCAAAAAATCAATTCCAATTCCTGGAAAGACTTTTCCAGCTCAGCTTGACTTTTAGCTACAGGTAACTTATCTGTGTACATTAAGACTGCCTTTAAAAAAAGTTAAACTAGACCAAGGAGTTGATAAGTACCAGCTTTAACCATTTTTGTCTTTTGAACATGAAACAGAACAATCAAACATTTAGACAATGAAACAAAAAACAAACAGTTAACACACGTGGACATTGGCATGCCAAGGACAAACAACAGACAAAGACCTCTAGGAGCCAAAGAGAAACTCCTGAATTTCCTCCTGTTCCTAGGAGAGCTCTGAAACAGCCTTTTCATTCTTTTTTGCTGACACAGGCCAGAGAGTTCTGAATCCCTTTTTCTGTATGGTATCTTCATCTCTTTTTAGTCTTCTAATTCCTTCTAAACCTGCTCCTCTTGCCTGAGGCAGCTCTTAGGCTGTGGCAAATGCCTGTTTGGAATTCTCCGGTCCCAAAATCATTGTCACCTCCTAGGTGATATAGGTGTCGGGTCAACACCTATTCAACCTAGACCATATACACTTAAACACACTTTCTGCAAACACAGGAATAGCCATAACTAGCACTAGTATCAATATCATTTGCTGCTTACCAAGTGTGTGGGATACTCTCCTTCTTGTTCTGTTTTCCATAGAGCTCCATACAAGATAGTGTTCCTCAGTTAATCCTCCCTACTTTACAGGCCCCACATTGGGCGCCATTCTATAGCTGCCTGTGGCCACAGGTCAACTGTGTTCTTCTCAAAGGAAGGCTGGGAATGAAAGGGGGACAGAGGGCGAAAAGACATTAAGCCAAGACAAAGTTCTCTGATCAAGGCTCAATGCTTTCATGTTCAGCTCTCAATTAAAAGGAGAAGCCCCACCTCCACCACTGAACTCCTGCTTGCTCCAGTCTCTTCGGGGTGTGGATGAGGGGAGGTGTCTCAAGGCTATCTCAGCAGGCAGTCTATTCTTCTAAGCTCCTGTAGCAGACTGTGGGTCGCCAAGTTGGTTAACACTTGAGTCCTATTGTTTGGTCTGTTGTGGTAAAGGAGATCCTTCAGGCCTGCTCAAGGCTGAGGGAAGGGCACACCCACTGTCACCCCCAGTGGAAGTTTTTCCACAGGAGGACTTTTTTTTTTTTAATGTTCCGTTCATCTGTGTCTTCAGAGATTAGTTTGTAATGTTCCAGGACTCTTTGAGTCATAAAACAAGCAAGGAAACACTTTTCATTTCTCTTTCATTTAGCCTTTACTCCTGTGTTTGATTACAGAATTTATGCATGTTCCTGAGGATGAGGATGTAAGAATGAGGTCATAGAAAGTAGATTTCTTTCCTTGTAGAATTAGATATGAAGAAGAAAGCTTCTGAAAGTCTTCTGCACTTCTTTTTTTGCTCTACCCTTTCTCATTTCACATTTGAAACACTGTGATCTTTATTGATGATTCTAACTTTAAAAAGAGGCAAAAGACTTGGAAACTCTATAATGAGAAACTCCTTCCTTATGTAAATTTGTTATTACCGTTACATAAAAGCATATTTGGGATGAACAATGCAATTCAGTTCTCAATTTTAAAACCTGTCATACTACCACTAAGAGACACAAACTGAAATGCTCAAATGGGAGACAAAGAGACTAAACTTTTATGTAAAATTTGATGTCTTATGTAACTTTAATGAACTGACAAAGTCTTGTGGAGGGGGGGCAAACAGCTCCAGATGTCAAACATACACAAGGGATTTAGTCAAACAACATTTTGGCAAGGATGGTATGATTTTGTAACAAGGTAGGGACCAATGAAATGGGAGGTAAGTGTGGTTAATGATCTACAGTTATTGGTTAAAGAAGTATATTAGCGTGAGTTTCTCTGCACACAGATCATCTTTCCTATCAACCCCACTAGCCTCTGGCACAATGAAGTGGGTATCCTTTCTCCTCCTCCTCTGTGTCTCCGGCTCTGCTTTTTCCAGGGGTGTGTTTCGCCGAGAAGCACGTAAGAGTTTTATGATTTTTTGTCTCTACTTTTATCTTTCCTAGTAAAGGAAGCCTGGTATATTTAAATAGTTAAATTTTCCTTTAGCATTGATTTCTAGAGTGTTGTTGTTGTTATTTTTATTATTATTGTTTCCATCTGAGAACCCATAATGGTTATATTATTAATATATTTTAGATATCTTCAATGATGATAATGGGGGGATTTGGATAGCTTAGTTTTAATTTTTTTTTTTAACCTTTAAAATAATGCTTGGCAGAATGATTTAAACTACATCAGATATAGCTGAATTCATTGCAGTTTCAAAGGGCCTCCCTGCTCTAACATGCTATGCTAACAACTAAGAGTGTGTCTTACTAATTTTATAAATGGTATTTCTATTTATATTTACTTTTATTTATTCACTATTGTCTTAGTAGATATTTACAGACAGGACAGAAGCATTAAATCTTGGGTTTGAATGCAAAGTCATAAACACTTAATGAGTTTTAAAACAATATTTTTAGTGTAAGAATCTAACTTTGAAGGTAGTAGAGGAATCATTACCATCTTCAGATTTTCCTGTAATGATTAGAGGTCGGCATCTTCAGGGAATAGCTTAAGTTAATAAAGAGAAGGATACTACAATTAGTTGTCTTCATCAATATTTAAATAAATATGTTTTGTGGTTTTCTCTCCATGTTTCCACAGACAAGAGTGAGATCGCACATCGGTATAATGATTTGGGAGAGCAAATTTTCAGAGGCCTGTAAGTTAAAATGCCAAAGGTCCCTTTAATGTTTTTGATAGTATCAGTTTAAATTCTAACACACATTTTCCCACCTTGAGTATGCAAACTGTAGAGCAGTGCTGTCCAATAGAAATGTGTTCAGTGGCGAAAAGGCTGTGGATCTGTGCTGAGCAATATGGCAGCCAGCCAGAGGATACAAGTTTATCAAGTACTTTGCCCATGGCAAGTGTAAATGAAGAGCACACGTTAAAATAATATTTCATTTTTATTGAATGTGTCTAGCCATGTGTGACGAAGAGCTCTTTTCCTGGAGCCAGAATCTGTAGCCCACATCTAACTTGTTAAGTCTAGAAACTTATTTTTATTTCTGCAAAGGTCTATAGCTTTCGGGGCAGCTCAATTACTATTCATGCAACAAGATCTCATGGTATCTTGAGAACCTTATTTTATCTTTTTGTAGTACTGGGACCTTACACATGTGAAGTAGGTGGTCTATACTTAAGTCACATCTACCTTAGTAATGTTTTACTGTAGTAAAAATGAGTAATTAGTTTATCTTTAAAAAGTCAATAGCGTCATGTATTGCAATTAACAGAGGTATATGGATTAGAAAAGAAATAACTCAAAGGACTTCTATAATATCTAGCCTTGACAGTGAATAAATTTCGACAGTATTTTGCTTGTTTGCCTCATGTTCATGAATCTATTGACACATATATGCATTTACTTTTTAGCATGGTAGAAATCCATATTCTTTTTGCTTGGAAAGGCAGGTGTTCTTGGTTATGCCTCAGAGAATAGTTAACCAGAATAGGCTTTCTAGGTAGTTGTATGAAAGATTTACACAATATCAAAGGTGTAGACATACACAATTTGCTGTTTAGGAGAGCCACCTGTCTCATATTCGAGTTTTCTTTCTATGTGTGTTTTTCAGAGTTCTGATTGCCTTTTCCCAGTATCTCCAGAAATGCCCATATGAAGAGCATATCAAATTAGTGGATGAAGTCACAGACTTTGCAAAGACATGCGTTGCCGATGAGTCTGCTGCCAACTGTGACAAATCCCTTGTGAGTATATTCTGATTCTGAGAATCTACTTTTCTGCTTTATATGATTCTGAGTGTTTCAAAGGAAAGCAAATCGAGACTCCCTCAACTAAGGTCCAGAGAGCACTGTGGAAGAGGGGGCAGAGAGATTGTTAGAGCCAGGACAACGGAAATTTTTCTATGGGACACCATTTCCTAGTAATTGCAGAAGTTACACTCAAAAAGTTTCACCAACAAGACTGCACAAATGCAAGCCTGACAGTGACAGTGACAATACACATGCCAAAGTGCACGAGGGAAGACCACAAGAACTAAACCATATACAACGACCTATGGGCACCTAAGGAATGTAGAGAGCAGGAGAAATACGTTCTTAGAGGAAGAGCACATGAATTGCCTATCCAATACCAATGGTCATCCCTAAAACATACATATAAATAACAGTATACAGAGTAAGCAAGCTACATTTAGGAACATATGCATATTTACATAAATGTTTATGCATGTATATATGTAGATGCATGTATATGTATGTGCATGTAACAACAATTATTGAAAAATGAAGTAATGGTTCTGAAACAGAGCAAGGAGGCTTACATGAGACGGTTTAAAGGGAGAAGAGGGAGGGAAGTGTTGTGGTAAATCTCCAAGCCAAATATTACCACTCAAAAAAACCACAACTCAATAATTATGAAAATAAGCTGCACACCTAGATTGGGCAGATTCACCACTACACTATTCTATTCCCTAGCTATTTGATCCTTATAACTCTGGGATTTTCCAAGTCATGCACTTGTCCTTCCACCTCCTGCTCCTCCATTGTCTTCCTCCTCTGTAGTTGTCTCTCCCTCTCTCTCTCTTCCAACCAACCTTTATTTCTCCACCTCCACTTCTATGCCCAATCACTGGCTCTAGCCTTTATTTTACAACTTAAGGTGGGCAGAAGGTTCAATAGAAGTCACCTGTGTACTGATTCACTCCTCCTCGGCAGCCCCTCTCAGAAAAGTGGAATTAACATCAAAACACAAGGCCAGGGCTATCCATAACAGGGAGGATTGTGTTATTCCTTAGTTTTACAGGGAACATAGTGAGAATTTAGGCTTCTCCCAAAGGAGCAGAGCCTGTGAGGAATTGTGTGAAAGTGTTTCTCCTCAGCATGATTTTATCTGCTCCTCAAATTCCCTTGATTATTATTTTTTAATTATAGTGACTTTGCTCCTACCGTTTAGTACCAGATAGGAAACACAGAAGGTGACATTCCTCAAGGCCATTCGCTCTTTGCTTCTCTGTCTTATCCATAATACACATCATACACTGTGGCACTTGACTGTCATGAAAATTATACAGAAATAGGTAAATCAAAGGAAAGTGTGTGAGAGGAGTATTTCTGTATGATTTTCTTTTGCTTCATGGCTTAAAAAAGGAACTTTTAGCTTTTTGGCTATGGAGAAAGTTGGGTACTGGCAGTAATTTGACCTTTCTGTCTTCCACTTAAGCACACTCTTTTTGGAGATAAGTTATGCAGCATTCCTACTCTTCGTGAAAGCTATGGTGAACTGGCTGACTGTTGTGCAAAACAAGAGCCGGAAAGAAACGAATGCTTCCTGCAACACAAGGATGACAACCCCAACCTGCCACGATTTGAGAGGCCAGAGGCTGACGTCATGTGCACCAACTTCCAGGAAAACCCTGGCAGCTTCATGGGACAGTGAGTACCCAGACATCTGTGCTTTAAGCTAAAAACTGGGCAATAGCTTGGACAGTATCACTTATGCTAATAGTCATGACAACCCCAAAGATCCAACACCAAGACTGGGAATGTGTTGAGATGGTTTTAAAAAACATAATATTTGATACCACAAAACTATTCACAATGACAACAAAAAGATGAAAGATGTTTTGTTTTTGATCACAGATAGGACCTGTGTGAAATATCTGAGACTGGGAAGTTGCAAAATATTCTGAATGTGTTTGTTTGTGTGCATGCCTGCATGCCTGCGTGCCTGTGTGTACTTGATTGGGTGTTTGTGTGTGTGTGTGTGTGTGTGTGTGTGTATGTGTGTGTGTGTGTGTGTGTGTGTGTGTGTGTGTGTGATGTTCATGTTCTCTGGATCAACATCATTTTAGTCAGCAACATTATATCACCTAAATTTATGCACACTTGTGAACATTCATACACACACACACACACACACACAAAAGTGCACATGCACACACATCTCTCTTTTCTCACTTAACAACAGACAAAGACTATCACACAGGGGTGGCTACAATGAGTGAAAATGGTCAGTTACAAATCCCATGTGTACCCAAGGGTATGGGTTGACTCCAGTCATTTCTCTAGTGTTCTGGACTATGGGCAATGACTGTCTGCTTTCTTCTTCTTTTTTTCCACAACTCAGCTATTTGTATGAATTTGCCAGAAGACATCCTTATTTCTATGCCCCTGAACTCCTTTACTATGCTGAGAAATACATTGCGATTCTGACCCAGTGCTGTGCTGAGGCTGACAAAGCAGGCTGCATGAACCCTAAGGTAATCCCTGGAAAGACATATGAAGCACTGGCTGTGTATTCTAACCCCAGATTTTGATCATCTTATGGCTAGATTCAGGAGACTTGACTTTCTGAATGAAACTCCTGAATTACATTTCTGAATGAAATGTAATCGTTGGTTACTCTTAAGTAACCAATGGATTCTTGTTCTCATACCTTTCTTCCTTCTAAAGTTTAGCAATGGTCTGAGAGCGAAAATCCTTGACCATGTGTTACTTGTCCTCTCATTCTTTATGGTAATGATGTATGCAGTAGAATATTCTTTGTCAAATTGTGCAGAGATGGCTAGGTTTTGTTTGTTCGTTTGTTTGTTTGTGCTTTTAATTTTTTTACCTTCTCTGAGACATTTTACTGGAGCTAAAATTCAAAGCAGAGAGTATTTCCAGAGGCTAGAAGTTGGAATTCCTTCCTTCCTTCCATATATATTTTTTATGTGCATCATTTGTTTTTTGGAGGCACTTCCTGATTTTATGAAGGTTGATGGAGGAAGGACTGAAATGAGTTAGTCATAAAATTATAAAGGCAGACCAGGTTTATGTCCTGGGACATCCCCCTTTAGGACTCTTCCCTTGGCAATGTCTCTAAGGTGCATTAAGTAATTAGATGCTATGACCAGACTGATTTTCTTTACCCTTAGGTATCCAAATAATTATTTGACAAAATGGAATACTTGTGAATTGAGGTGCAAAGTATCTTTATAAATTTTTATTTGGATTGAAGGTCCCACTAAATGTCAGAGTCCTTACCTAGCATGAAAAAGGTCCTGATTTCAACTCCTCCCTACCCAAACCAATTATTTTGGCATAGGGCTGTCTGAAACTTTGGAAGGGCTGTGTGTGTGTGTGTGTGTGTGTGTGTGTGTGTGTGTATAAAAATAATCTTTTCCATTTTTTTCAACTGGATTTCTTTTTGTAGCTTGATGCTGTGAAGGAAAAAGCATTGATTTCATCTGTCCGTCAGAGAATGAAGTGCTCCAGTATCCAGAAATATGGAGACAGAGCCGTCAAAGCAGGGTACATGACTTTTCTTTAATATCTCAGCTCATGTCTTTCTGATGATAGTTGTCCAATCCAAAAGGCTGTGTCTTTATAAGGCACTTTATGAAAGTACACTAAATGTGATATTAGAATAATAGTATTAATTTGAGATCTTTGTCTCATTGTTTTTAAATTATCAAAGAATTTAGAGGACTTTTTTTTCTTAAGAGAAGATAGGTATTTAAAATCTTATTTGTTTATAAAGACTGGGACTCATTTTCAAATCCTACAAAATGCTGTTATAATCAGGATGGTTAATTTATGTAATTTATATTCCCTCAATCTAAAAGTGACTGTTTTATATCTTGATCATTGAATTTAGCCATCATACAAGCTGGAGTTACTACTTCCAATCTTATTACAACTTCAATTGTGTTCTTAATCTCATGTTTGTGTTTGACTGTCTCTTGTCTCTTTGACTTCGTATGCTGTAGCTGAGTCTGGGTGCATCCTTTAATATGGAAGCCAAGGAAGATATGCTTTCCCTTCTGGTGCCTCAACTGTTAGTCAATAATGAATCAACATAATAGGAAAGTTGAGATGAAGTTGTGTGTGTTCTCTAGAAACTGTCAGCACAATTATCCCCGCTAAGTCATTCCTAGTAGCCAAATCATTACAGCCTACCAAATCAACAAAGGAAGCAACTTCAATTTTAAACAATACACTGGTAGGCAAGGTGTGACAGGTTCCTGAAAAGAAGTCTCTTTATTAGAGTTAAGGAACTGATAATTATTTTGGGATGAGAATCTTGGCTTTTGCCATAGAGCTAGAGGCTGTCTGGTGGAACAGTTTCTTGGCAGGAGGATTCATGATTAGAACTCTCCATTTCTCTAGAAGTTAAGAATTTTTTCCCCCACAGAACATTAGTATTGAGAGTAATATGTCTTATGATGAAAGATGAGGAATCTTCATTTCATCCAGATGAGAAAATGCTTTCATGCCTTTATGTAATTTAATCCCCCAGGTCCTTTGATTCTTCATGCTATAACAGTCTAGAAGCTACTGCTTCCTGTTAGTCCCAGTGCTTAAATGGGGTCAAGCCAGAAACAGAAGTCAGATAAGGACTTAAAGCTTCACTGCTGCCCCATTGGGGAAGATCTTCTATGATTTTAACTTAATGAGGCTTTAGCTTTCAAGGCACCACCCCCATTCTTGTAGTAGATAATTCTGCCAAAGAAAAACATAACTATCATGCCAGACTAGCATTACAAGAACTGGTGAATTTTTATAGTTTGTTCATTTAAGTCAGTTTTGAACTACAAAACAGTTTGTAACAAGTTTTGAACTTGTTGTAAATGGTGGGTTTTTTTGTTTGTTTGTTTTGGCTTTCATACAAATACAGCATGACAATAATTCGTTGATGGAAATTCTGTGAGTTTTTTTTTATTTTTTTTTTAATTTCAGGGCAGTAGCTCGCATGAGCCAGGCATTCCCAAGTGCTGACTTTGCAGAAATCACCAAATTGGCAACAGACCTTACCAAAATCACCAAGGAGTGCTGCCATGGCGACCTGCTGGAATGTGCAGATGACAGGGTAAAGAGTCATTGTATGCTCTGTCAGTGAATACATATGTTTGTCTTCATTAGAGGACACTTATGTCTGTTTTTGTGACCATTACTTTAACAAGCTCTCCTTGGTTGGTGCCACTTTCCAGAGAAAATAAAAAAAAAACCAAAAATCTGAAAACAACAGCAAAAAGATATCTGAATTATTCAGTGAATGACCCAACACCCCTTTCTTCAGTCACACTTTTAGAGGGCTCTAATGGAGCAAGAACCATTTGCAAATGTAGATTTCTTAGAAGTTTCAGAAAGAGAGAAGTGGGCCTAGAGATCCCACAGATTGGAAAGGCTTTTAAAAATGCATTTATCCCTCGGTAGTCTTTCCCCTAATTAACTAACTGTCTGCTTTAAGTACATACAAATTTACTTTGATCTCATTTTCTCCAACATTGTCTGATTATCTCCATTACCCCCACTCGCCAAAGACTAAAAATATAACCAAATACCAGAACCCTCTTCTACCATAGTATCTTCTGGAAAACTCAAGACAGATATTTTATGTATGTAAGCAAGGCCTGTAATTGAACTCATTACTGATTATTTAATTATACTTCATATTTTAATGAATTATTTAGTTTCAAAATGCCTACCCTTAATTTGGGATGAATTTTTTTTTAAAAAAAAAAAAAAACAAGGACTAACTTTTACAGAAAAAGTGACCTGAATTATCACAGTCAGAAAGACATAAACTTCCTAATTAAAATGCATTAATTTAAATAAATACACACCTTGTTCCTGAACAGTCTTTCTCAGCTCTATTTGGAATGTTTTGGTCATAGTATCTGCATCCACGGGCTCTGCAGTACTTCAGGGCTGAGAATGTGTTTACAGAAACCACTTTGGTTGTGTGTGGTTTAGAACAGGATGAATATGCTTTCCCCACATAACAGAGGTCCAGGAACAAAATGTAGCCAAGATAATTTCTCTGAAACCTTTGTTTTTGATTTTTCACAGGCGGAACTTGCCAAGTACATGTGTGAGAATCAGGCAAGTATCTCCAGCAAACTGCAGGCTTGCTGTGATAAGCCAGTGTTGCAGAAATCCCAGTGTCTTGCTAACGTGGAAAATGACAACATGCCTGCTGATCTGCCTTCCATTGCTGCTGATTTTGTTGAGGATAAGGAGGTGTGCAAGAACTATGCTGAGGCCAAGGATGTCTTCCTGGGCACGTGAGTAGATGCCTTTCCTTCTACAGCTTTGTCAGAGCTGTAAGGTGTAGGAAACTACTCCAGGCTCTCCTTTGGAGTTAGTGTGGCTTCTGTGGCTCCCAGAAAAATTGTTCACCCTTGCTATTCTGAGCCTTTAAAGTTTTCCTTAAAAGTATTTTAAGTAATTTAAATTTTTTTATGAAACCATACATACATTCAGCATAAACTCAATGTTGCTTACTTCATAGGAGTATTTCTGAAAATCTTTAGAGATATTCTATGAATGTATAAATTATATGTACCACTTCACCATTCTTAGAGGCATATTTCTTAAGTATCTAATGTATGTGACTATGTCACCTATGTATCTACTTCCCTCTCCAGCTCTATCTATCCATCTCTCTGACAACAGCAAGGGTATCTATATCTATCTATTGTATATATGTCAACATGACACTAGTTGTTTCATACTTGGTTGAAAAGGCCAGAATGTCACAGTATGGAAAGACATGATACAACTACTAATAAATGGTGATATGTTTCCAGTAACTGCAACAATTATTTCCATTCTAAATGGAGGAAGTTAATGCACTGAGAGTAAGTTCACCATGCAGAATACTCAAATAGGTTTCAGTGGCAAAGGTGAACCTGGGAAGAGTTCTGTTTGGGTCCCACATTCTTGCTGCTTAGTGTTTTGCATGGAGCTCAGGCCAATGCAGGATGCCTGGGATGTGAATCCCTATTGAGATTGGTCATGTGACTCTATCACATGCTCATTTGTTTACCTTAGCCTATGTTCATCTCAATTAGGTTTTTGTATGAATATGCAAGAAG
>NW_021605492.1:0-6615 GCF_004785775.1 Grammomys surdaster
CTCAACAGGAACTTGGCCCTGTGCACTACTGAGACTCCAGGACTCAGCAGTGGTACTTAAAAGTCACTTCTTTGCATACCCATGTACATACATATATGCACATATGCATACACATGTGTGTGCACACACATAGGCATGTACTCATGATCTCTTTAGGACACTGTTTACTATTTCATGCCCATGGAAAT
Source organism: Grammomys surdaster (assembly GCF_004785775.1). Classification (NCBI taxonomy): domain Eukaryota; kingdom Metazoa; phylum Chordata; class Mammalia; order Rodentia; family Muridae; genus Grammomys; species Grammomys surdaster. Next base: position 189 of record NW_021605492.1, read on the forward strand.
GAATGACTTCAATTACATCCTACGATAGGTCTGTGGAAGGATAATTCTCTTAAAATTCGCCATACAAAATTAGTTTCATTTACTGACAACTGCTGATGGCAGAAGAGATGAAAGCCCATAGTTACAGACGTGTGTGTAGTGTGCAGGGCTGCTGGAGCTTCTTGTGACTCTCTTGCCTTTTTTTTCTTCCAAAAATCTCTTTTTAGTTTTTTTTCTGTGTGTATGTGTGGGTGTGTGTGTGTGATTTATGCCATGTGTGTACCAGCAGAGGCTAGAAGAGGCCATCACATCTCCTGGAGATGGAGCTGCTAGTATCTACTGAGTCTAGGGACAGAACTCTGAACTCTGCAGCAGCAGTAAGTGGTTAACCACTGAGCCACCTTCCAAACCCTCCATTGTCTTTTCTCACTCTACTTTGCTGTCTGTCTCCCTCCTTACTATAATGATCATTTTCTGCTTGATTTGACTAATAGGAACAGTTTAAGAGAGGAGAGGTATGTTCTAGCTCGAAGTTCTAGGGCTGCTGTCCACCATGGCAGGAAAGTCATGGTGGTGGGAATGTCATGGTAGTGGCAGATGGGGTGTGAAGAAGCTGGTCACATCATGCAGGTGGACCAGGAAGCAAGCATTCTGGCCCAAAGAGAGGCTAGGTTATAACCCTCAAAACTCACCCACAGGGTCGCACATTCCAAGGGACCAGCCAGAGGCCACATTCAGCACACAACCTTGTGAGAATAAGGGACACTTGATATCCAGGCCATAGTGCCAACTGCATGGAGAATCACAGCATCTGGATACATGACTGAACACTTCCTCTTCCACCAGGACCATGAGTTTGCCTTTCTCTCATGAACACAGCACGGTTCACAGGAAGCTCATGGAATTCCTGGTTATTCCTGGAGGGTTGTTGATTGGGTGGTCTCTGTTCTGCAGACTGAGCAACTGAGGCCTGGAACCCTTTAATGATAGTCAGGATGACCTTCTAGGACTCCGGAGTTTTAGCTAGTGCTTCCTCTAGTATTGCTTCACACAAATTTCACGAATAAACAGAGAAAGATGTTTTGTAGTCTTTCAGATGTATTAGAGTATCTTATTACATTCATTTGTGTACATGGCACTCTGTGAGTGTGAAGTTCAGAGGACAAGTTGCAGGACATCATTCTCTCCCTCTGCCCTGTGAGTCCTGAGAATCAGACTCATGTTGTCATGCTGGGAAGCCAGTGCCTTTGTCTGCTGAGCTCACTCATGCTGGGAAGCCAGTGCCTTCATCTGCTGAGCCTGCTCATAAACCTGGGTAAGATTAAAAGAGTAAAATGAAGAAGTTGAAGACAGAATTGGAAACTGTTTATTTTATTAGTGAAGATGCAGATCTACTGGTATGCAACATTCTAAAGAAAATTCTACATGCAGAAAAAGGAAGACTTTTGTTAGTAACAAGTGGCTGGCCATTGAATCTTCAACTGCTTACCATATTTGTTTCAATGGGTGTGGTGGTTCACATCTTTAATCCCAGAAGTGGCAATGGCCAACCTGGTCTACATAGCAAGTTTCAGGCAAGAAAAGAGGGGAGGGGAGGGACAGAGAATCGCTGTTCTGGACATTTCCATGTCTGGAGTTTGACCCTGTCCCCACTTAGAGGGCCTCAGTGGAACAAAGCCCCCAACGTTGTTCCTCACCAGCCCTCCTTCTGACCAGAATGCTTATGTCTGAGTCTTAACTAGCATTTCAGTGGGGGTTGGTTTAGTTTCCTTTTATGATTTCAGAGGGGTTGGTTTGGTTTCCTTTTATGATTTCAGGGGAGTTGGTTTGGTTTCCTTGTATGAGCCAGGGCCTTGCTATTCAGCATAGGCCGGCCTTGAGCTTGCAACCCTTCTGTCAGCCTCCCAAGCACTAGGATTACAAATCTCAACCACTAAGCTCCCTGCTCTGTACAGTCTGGAGAATGACCCACAGTAACCAGGCTCTCAGTTTTGAATGAGCAAAAGCAAAAGAATAAATAGAGTGTCCTCTAGAAAGAAACAGCAGATAGCAGAGCATCATCAGATGAGGTGGACAGCCCACAGAGAGGACTGGGAAAGCCTAGGGAGATATCACAGGAATCAACTCAGGAATCCACAAACATTCCCTGAAATAGACTGGGGAAGCCCTGCTGGGGCCCCACTGAGGCAGCTGGCTGGATCAGGACTCTTGGGTGGAGCAGAGAACTGCAGGTGGGGATTTCAAGCAAAGGACAAGTAGTTAGCTGCAGATGGATAACATCAGGCTCCCAGTCTCCCAGCAGACAGGACCAGGAAAGCCCTGCTGCAGCAGGCATGCAGAAGTTCCCCACCAAGAGTTCCCGGAAGAGCATCCTCCTCTCACTGCCTCACTGTGGGCATTGTGAAGATTCAGTTTATCTTTACTTATGGGTGGGGAAGAGACAGTGATACAGAAAGACAGGAAGACTGACAGAGACAGAATGTGTGCGTGTGCGTGTGTGTCTGTGTCTGTGTTTGTGTGTGTCTGTGTTTGTGTGTGTCTGTGTTTGTGTGTGTCTGTGTGTGAGTATGTACACACAGGTGCCCGTGAAGGCCATAAGAGGGTGTCTGGTCCCCTGGGGGTGAAGTAACAAGTGGTTATGAGCCACCTGACATGGTTACTAGGAACCAAACACTGGCCCCCTGACAGTGGTAAGTGCTTGTAACCACTGAGCTGTCTTTCCAGGCCATTGTAGGCATTCTTATGTCTCAGACAAGCAACAGTGGGCTCTGATGGAAATGGTTTACCTTCCCAGGAACATAACGCTTTTACTCTTGGACTGTTGGTTGTTTCTCTTGTTCCCTTCGTACAGAGCCAGGACTCAGTCTGACTCAGCACAGGGCTTTTGGATGACACTTGACATAAATATTCACGGGTCTGAAGTGGTGAGGACTGAGTCTGCTTCCAGAGCCATTTCTTAGTGTGGTCAAAAAGCACATGACAATGTATAACACTGATAATGTCCTAATGCCAACTTCCAGACTTTTCTTAAGTAAAATCTGAATACCATTGAGCACATATTTAGTAAATTCACATATTGGATCTAGGCTTGCTGGCATGCACCTGTAATCTAAGCACTTGAGAGATCAGAACAAGGAGGTGGCAAGTTCAAGGTCAGCCTACTTACACAGTAGGTTTCAATCCCCCCAACCCCGCTTACATAGTAAGACCTTATCTCAAATAGAAAAGTGAATAAGAAAATCTAATTGCAAATGTCCCTAATTCCTTTCTCTTTCTGGATTGATGTTTCCAGCTGTGTTACTGTAGATCATTCACTCACGTCATGCCTCATGAGCTCCGTTCTTAACTGTTCAAGATGAGCCAGCAGACAGCTGAAAGCTTCTTGGCTATCCCTTTTGGTGGGAACCTTATCTATCTTAGATGGTTATAGAGGAGAAAAGAAAGCTGCAAGAGTTATAAACTTCACTCAGACACACAGTGCAAATGAGTTGCAAGAACGGAATGGCGTTTTGATACACCTCTAATGTCCTTACATTTGTTCTCCATTCCGTTAATTCAGATATATCATAAACATGCATTGAGACAGCCCATCCAGTCTGAAGCCTATAAGATCTTACCAACGGCAAAGAGTCAGAAATAAAAAAGTAGAGCCAGGCTCAGTAGCCGGAACCTGTAGTCATGGCTACTGCAAGCTGAGGAAGGAAGAATGTGGAGTTTGATGGCAGCCTGCACAGGAAAGAAGGTAGAATGGAAGGAGGGATGGAGGGATGGCATTTCTATCTGTGGTTCCTATATAGTCATAATGTGTCTTTTACTTCATAAAGTAGCATTCTCAGGCTGGGGAGATGGCTCAGCTTGTAAAGTCTCCCCATGCAAGGGTGAAGACAGAATCAACCTGAGGTCTCCAGAGTCCGTAAAAAAGCCACGTGGGGATGCTAGCTCACGTGTGAGCTCAGTGCTAAGGGAAGTACAGGCAGTGGATCTCTGGAGCAAGCTGCTATCCAGAATAGCCAAATGCAATCTCTGGGTTCAGCAAGATACCTAGTTCATTACTGAAGGTGGAGGGCACACCAATCAGCCTTGAGCCCCCACAAGTTCATGCACATGTATGCACGGGCACCAAGATACACACACATGCTCCCACAAATGAGAGCATGCATTCCTAAGCACATCACACACATAGGCACACAACAATATAACATGATTTTATAATATATGTATGATTGTATATATTGTATATATGATTATATATATTGTAAATATATTACCCTATAGAACCATTCTGCTTTCTTTAATAGATTTAATACAGAGTGTTTTCAGCTCTGACCTGTTGGACAAAATGGTTTCAATTCTGTTTCTGAGTCAGTGAATTCTGGCTATGCCACTTTAAGTAAACCATGTCACCTCTTTCCAGCTCACGTCCCTCATCTGCGAAGGACCCAGTGTTGGGATTAACTGTTCTTAGTGATCTCTTTCCAGGTTCTCTACTCTGTTGGTCTAGAAGATTCCTACTTGTTGTGGGGAGATGGAAGGAATTAGTCAACTGTGCCAGTGAGTTTTCTCATTAGGACTTAAGCAACTGAAGGGATGAAAGGGTGTTGGAAAGCTCAGAGCTATGCCATTCCTGAAAGAGAAGAATCCAGGGACCCACATACCAAGATCTGCTAGTCATTGGCTGTTCCTCTGGCACAATGGCAGGCGTTTTCTCTCTGTTGGGTTCCTGATACTCAGAGTAACCCTAGGTCCAGATGTCCCAAGGGTACAGACAGCAGCTTCTGAGGTCTGTTTGCAGTGTTCAGCCAGCACTGCATCCAAAGTGCTGTCTGTAAAGCAGCAAACAGGAGAGATGCATACCTAGAAGGAAACACCACCCCGGCTCTGAAGAAGGACCCAGACCAAGGGAGCCCTCCTCAGCTTCAGGGGTTGCCGATCCAACCTCTCAACACAGTGGCATGCAGCAGCCCGGGAGGGGCAGCCTCCTGGATGCTTATTAGCCTTAGGTCTGGGTAACTCCTCATGGCCATTGCAAGCGGATGTTGACAGTAGTCCATATGCTACAGTCAGTAGTCAAAACTGCAGGTCCTAATTGCTGGCCACACCAAGGATACAACACTTTAAATGGAGCAACATCCATGAGGAGCGCCCTCATGTTGAGAAGGGTGAGCACATATGGAATGTGACAGATTTCGCAGAAAGTCTTCTTTTGGTAGAGAAAGAAAATTCTCTTGTGTACTAGGAGATAACGAATCTGATTCTAGGGAGAATCAGACCAGCGATCCATGTCCTGCCTGATAGGTTTTGAAATATCCTTGCTGTCAAATGGAATGTTTGGTAGGAGGATCAAATTACAATTCCTTCGGCATCATTCAGCATCATATAGCTTTGCAGCAACTGCATTGCATTCCAGGTGAGGTCAGCTTTTAATGACAATCTTTCAGCGCCAGGAGCACAGCTGAGTATGAGTGCTCGATTAGCATCCTCAACACTGTTGGTGCCTCAGTTCCACAGGTGGTTTCTCTTCACACAGAGGAAAAACAGGTGTCACCACAATGATTAAACAATTTGCTGTAGAAGTTCAGGTTTTATTCTTAACATTTGTGCCAATGTTAACATTTACAGAGGGTTTCTCTATCACTAGCACGCAGAAGCTAACGGAGGCTTTGGATAATCCATATACTTCTATTGAGTGCAATGGCATACTGCACGGGAGGCTGAGGCAGGAGGATTGCTTGTGCTCAGTAGTCCAGGCTAGTTTAAGAAACACAGTAAAACTGTGTGTGTATGTGTGTGTGTGTGTGTGTGTAGTGTGTGTATAGTGTATGTATAGTGTGTGTGTGTATAGTGTGTGTATAGTGTATGTATAGTGTGTGTGTGTGTATAGTGTGTGTATAGTGTATGTATAGTGTGTGTGTATAGTGTGTGTATAGTGTATGTATAGTGTGTGTGTATAGTGTGTGTATAGTGTGTGTATAGTGTGTGTGTGTGTGTGTGTAACAAGACCCATTTAGAATAGAGTTGGGGTGTAGTTCAGTGGTAGAGTGCTTGCCTAGAGTAAAACCTTAGGTTGTGTGCACACGCACAGAGACACACAGACATGCACACACCGCTAATGATGATAAATATAACCTAACAAGTCCTTGTACTTGAGTCCTTGGGTTAACCGTGTTGCAAAAGAAGCTCATGGTTAAAGCATCATACTTTATTCCTATTAAGCAATACGCTTACTTCAAATTACCAATACCCAAATGGGACAACCAGGAAAGCCCTGTCTGTGCCCGTGGAAGGCAGACTGTAATCGTGGGCAGGCAGACTCTAGTCCACTTTCTTTTGAAAGGCTGCTGTGGATTCAACTCACCTAATCATAGACCTAGAATACTGTATGTTTTTCAAGGTTTTCTTCTTTCCTTCCTTCCTTCCTTCCTTCCTTCCTTCCTTCCTTCCTTCCTTC
>NW_021605493.1:0-9659 GCF_004785775.1 Grammomys surdaster
AATACACAAAAGAAAATGTGCAGGAGAGAAACCTCATGAATTTAGTCAATGTTAGAAAGCATTTGCATATCACAGTTGTCTCCAAACACATGAAGGCGCACATGGTGGAGAGAGGCCCTATGAGTGTAATGCATGTGGTGTCACCGTCTTCTCCAAATACTTCAAGGAATACACACTTTGGAGAAATCTTATGACTGAAATGAGCATGGAAAAGCCTGTTTATATCACTATAGTTTCCAAAGACATAAAAGAACACATATTGGAGAGAAACTTTTTGAATGTACTCAAGTTGGAAAATCCTTTACATGCCACATTAGTCTCTGAATACCAAAATGAACACATACTAGAGAGAAACCTTCTGAAAATAATCAAAGTGTTAAAGCCTCTGCATGTCGTAATCATTTTTAAATTCATGAAGGAATTCATAGTAGAAATGAACTGCTGTGATTTGAATATTCTTGTACCAAAGAAGTGGCAATATTAAGATATTCAACATTGTTGGAATTGATAGTACTGTCTTGAAGGAAGTGAATTCCTGATGGTGGTCTTTGGAGATCTGACCAGGATAAAACAGACACTCCTATTGTTTGGCTGGAACACTGTCTCTTCCTGGTTGCCTTCTCATGAAGATACAGAACTCTGACCTCCATCTCCAGTGTCATGGCTGCCTGCATGCTGCTAATCTTCCTGCTATAATGGTAACTGACTCAACATTTGAAACTGTAAGCCAGGCCTAAGGAAATACTTGCCTCTAAAACAGTTTCCTTGGTCACAGTGCCTCTTCTCTGCAATGGAAATTCTATCTAAGACAGAAGTTGGTACCCCAGACATAAGTATTGCTATGATAGGATTGACCATGTTTTTGTTTGGAGCAATGTGGATTTTTAGACTTTGGATTGCTACATGTATTAAGTGGGACTTAATGATCCATTCTAGTAGGAATATGGAACACACATATATGTACTAAGGGTGATTTGACTTTTGTATATAGTTTTAATGATTTTTGCTTAAGAATGTTGCTACCTTTTCCCCATGTCTGAAGAGTGTCCTTGAGGCTAAGGTAAGGAGGTTTATGTTGATTGCATTGATAAATAAAGTCTCAGGAAAGCCAAGCATAGCCTTTGGCCTGTGTATACTCTCATGGTGATTGTGTTGATTATGCTTAGTAATCTTAGAAAGGAAAAATATAAAATGTTAGGTTCAAAGAGAAACGGATCACCAGGAAGTTGAAGGAAGGTAAATCCTGTGATGAAAGATATCTGATGGTATTAAAGAAATGGTGAAGTTATGGAAGATTCCATCCACCTAAACATATGGATGTGAAGTTATATGAAGGTGAACTGTATCATGATAGGCACTATTATTACCTGGTTATTGTTTCCATGTGGGCATAAGGAGATACAAGTATCTGTCAAATTGACAAAGGATGGATAGTCATTACTTTTCTGTGTTTTTAATTAAAGATCTAAAAGGAAATATTTAGATTCAGGCATAGTGATACATGCCTTAAATCCCGGGAGAAGAGAGTCAGCAGATTTCTGATTCAAGTCATCCTGGTCCAGAACAAGATTTAGGTAAAGAAATCCTTAGACAAAGTGTCACACACAAACCTTTTATCCCATTATTCAGGAGACAGTGCCATGCATACCTCTGAGTTCAAGGTTAAACTACAGAGTAAGTTCCAGTAGCACCAAGCTTAGTCAGTGAAGTTGTTGAAAGTTAGAAAGCTGGTGATAATGTAATAGAAGGGCAATGTTCCAGCCCCAGAAAGCAGGAGAACTCAGCAGCTTTCTCTATATGTCTCTGTCTTTAGAGGCAAGACTAGAAGGGAGTACTGACACAGTTGATACTGGTTAGCTATAGTTAAAAAATTTTTCAGTGTTGAAGAGGAAACCATCATCACTGAGGTGAAATCTTAGGGGAGTGTTTTCTGAGAGGACAATGAAGCTGTGTTCCAGAGACAGTCAAGGTTGTACCTTATGGTACAGATGGTTTTGGTTATGTGTAAATATCACTAACATAGAACCATTTTTAAGGCATGAATGTGTTATGGAGAACAGCTAAGGCTTGGCCCCATGAAGGGAGTGTATGAAAGGAAAGCAGTGAAACCTAGTTTCAGCAGGAGTACCCAGCATATTGAAGATGTCACTGCCATGGGATGAGTAGAAAGAGCAGCAGCAGCAGTAGACTGGATTCAACCAGAACCTAGAGTGCTGTAGAGGGAAGAGCTGGAGAAGTGACCATTTTTATTTTGTGATGCGCAGAAGATCATATGTGCATTCCAGATATGGGAACATGAAGCTGTAATATTGAAGTTACCTTGGAGAACCCAAGATTTTGAGGTGCCAGAGTTGTGGGGCACCTGTTCAGGAAAACTCCATTTAGGGAGTAAAACCAGCCAAAGAGAAAGAATTGTTCTATAGTGAGTGAAGAAAGCAGAAAGGAGTCAGAGATCTGAAGAACACTTTGACACCAGGCAAGGACATGCAGATTTTGGAGATTGCCCTGCTCGCTTTTGGTCTTCTTTTGGTGCAGTGTTTCCTGACAAGGGGATTTAGGAATGATGAAGTATATTTCCCGTGAATTTGAACTTATATTATGTGCTATTTGTTTTGAAAATACAGGGGATTACAGTTACATGATTAGATGAATCTCTGAAGGGACTTTGAACTTTGGACTTTTAACATTTTTGGACTTTTTAATTTGAACCTCATGTATTTTGCATTATGCTACTTTAAAATATGGTCACCATACATTCATGTGTTTGATCAAGCATATGGGGACCAGGAAGTGGAATGTGGCAATTTAAATAAAGGAATGATATTTTACACTCCTGCTTTTCTTTATTTTTAATTTTTTATTTGATATTTTATTAAGAACTCAGATGTAATCCCCTATACCTATACCCCCACTGCAGGAACCGCCTATAGCACCCCACTCCTCCTGCTTCTATGAGGATATGCCCCCAGCTACCCTCCCCCTTCCACCTCCACACCCATGATTTACCCCACATCCAGCCTTCACTGGACAGAGGACTTCCTCACCCACCTATGCCTGACAATGTCATCCTCTCCTACACATACAGCTGGGGACATGGGTCCCTTCCTTGTTTGCTCTCAGGTTTGTGGTTTAGACCAGGATAGAACTGGTTGGTTGGTATTGTTGCTCTCCCCATGGATCCATAAACCCTTTCAGCTTCTTTTCTTCCAATTGAGTTACCCTGTCCAGACTCAGTATGAGGTCTATTGCCTTTTGTGTCTTTGGTCTTATTTGGCTGTCTCCTCTTGGAGGTATGTTCTTTTCTGAAGAGGAAATGGAGCAGGGAGAGTGGATCTGGTGAAGAGGGAAATTAGGGTAGACTTATGAGGATTACCTGGAGCAAAAACAGTAGTCTGAATACATTGTGTGAGAGAAGAATTTAGTCCAATTTAAAAACATTAATTCAATTGTCCTAATTGTAAATGCAATGGAGGGAAGCAATAATGAACACAGAGACACAAAATAGGGAAGACCAGGAAGGAATGACTTTGACAGATCCAGTTCTCATTCTGTCTGTTTAGAAAGTGAGGATCACCCAGGAGTTTATAATAAGCTCATTCTTGGGCCCTGTCTACATCTGTTAAATCAAGTTTGTTCTCAGCAATGTGAAATCTGTATCATGCAGGAAACAATCCCAGGTTATTTTCTTGTATGAGTTCTCATGATTTTCGATTGTGGAATTACAGAGTTTCCTGCTTGTTTAATTCCAAAAGATTAGTTTTGCTTCTCTTTAAGGAAAACTAATGTTTAAACAAGTATAAAAATAAATTAAACTGCATATGTAATATCATACAGTATGTCTACATTAATTTTATGTTATGTTAAACATATACAAACTGATATGTAAAAATGCTAAATGTTTAAACACATTCTTCAAAACAAGAATCAAAGTGTCACCATCTCAGTTTGGCTTTTGATCAAAAAAAAAAAAAAAACCAAACAAATCGACATAAAAAAGACCATAAATGACTATTACAAAGACTATTACATTTTGATTCAACTATAATTTATTTTCATTCTTTAAATTCAAACAAAACAAGTCAGTCTGTCTCTTAATGTCATTTTCCCTTTTTCATGCAATATGTTTCATTGGCAGAAAGCTCTCAGACCATCAAAATAAAGCAAGTCTTTGTTTTTAGTGTATCCTATCTATAAGAGCACATTTGCTTTTCATCTCTGAAACTAGTCTTGCTACAAAAAAATCATAAATTAACTAAAAAATGTTATAACAACCCTTTAAAGTTGATTTTGTCAGCTAGATTTTGTGTTCTTTCTGCCCTTCATTTTCTATTGCTACCGGCAGTGTAGACAAAGTGGCTGTAACTCTAATGTTCACCTGACAAATGAGAGTGCATTAAATATTAAAATCAGATGGGAGAAAGAATTGGGCAGATTGACAGTGCCTAAGCTGTAATTACATGCTGTTTTGTAAGGGATACAGCACAGATTGTGAGAGTATAATCCTTTATAAGTGTACAATCCTCTAACCATTGCTTTGTCTTTGTTCATATAGCTCAGGGTCCTCCTGAGGCATGCAGGTTGTCATCTACTAATGAGAAGTTAGGTTATTTAATAATTTAGGCCACCGTGAATCTAAATGGAACAAGCATGAGAATTCTGATACTTCTTTAAGTTACTTTCAAGTGCCTGGAAAATATGCTGAAGACATTTCTGGGATTCATAGCAACTGTGTCATTTCGTGAGAACTCTGTATACTGTAGACAGACATAAACATGGTAGAATAAGAGTGTATAAAGAAAGGACTGGATAGATGGCTCAGTGGTTAAGAGCACTGACTGCTCTTCCAGAGGTCCTGAGTTCAGTTCCCAGAAACCACATGGTGGCTCACAACCATCTGTAATGAGATCTGATGCTCTCATGTAGTGTTTCTGAAGACAGCCACAGTGTACTTACATACATAAAAATAAATAAATAAATAAATAAATAAACAATAAAATCAATAAATAAAATTTTCAAAAAAGAATCCATAGAGAACATGGTTTCCTGGTTTGTTTGTGTTTTTTTTTGGGGGGGGGTAGGTAATGATATTATATGGATGTAGGTAATATTTCCAAATGCATCAGATACATACACTAAATATGTGCAGTTTTACTTCAAGTATAACACTTTTCCACCACCATGCACACCTAGGAAATCTCTGCATCTCTGCAACTCCTTTTCTACCCTGAATCATGCCAAGGTACATGGTGTTAGTGGAAAGGTGAAAGGATTCTGATCAAGTGTTACCAAAGGATGATCCCCATCACCTCCTTTATACTAATTTCACAACTATTTATAAAAGTTGTCACAGAAAACTGAATAAGAAATGAATTCAAACCTTCTAGAAACCAGACCTTCAGATTTCCAGTATGACTTCCTACTGCACAGCAAAGCAATGCTTGAGTGTGCACAATGGAAAGTGATATTATAAGATGTTCACTGCCAGGGCTTCAGTGTCTTGCTGTCACATCTCATCCCATCCACCCTTTCACCCACTCATCCAGGGAATCCACACTCAGGTTGGGTAAAAGGCCAAGGGCCTCTGCCCAAGTCAACACATGGACCAACTGAACCACATTCTCACCCACAGGCTATTTCAATCCAAGCAGATAAAGACTCAGCAGACCTCCTGGCCTGGGGACAGTGCCCCCCATACTCACCATGACATGGCTTGTGGTCTCCCTTGCTGCTCTCTACAGCTCTATCAGGACAGTCCTGGAAAGAACCTGCAAGCTACCTCCCACTGGTGCTCCTGATTGCCAGGCCTGCCCAGAGCCCCTCGTTAGCTTAGAAAACCCACCTGGGCCTTGGGACAGAAGTAGCTCCTCTACTAAGGGATCAGAGATCAAATGACTCAGACAGCTGAGGCCTTCCAAGTTCTGCCCTTCCACCCTAGGGACAGACAGAGCCCCACTCTGGGAAATTTGTATTTCAGTAGAACTTTCCAGTCTCCCAGAGTACTTCCTGTTACTGTTCCAAGGCACAGAGTCCTTTGTATGCACATTACATTACATACTCAATATTACAGTGGAGCCATCTCTACCTGGTAGCTGGGAAGTCCTGTAGACAAACTTCTGTCAAATCAAACAGTTACCACAATTAAAGCAAAATGTGGCCATTAATTTGAAACCAAGACTTGGTCAATGAGAGATGAGTGAAAAGGGAAATGAAAAGGCATGGGCGGGCAGTTGTGGCACAGGGCTTTCATCCCAGCACTTGAGAGGCAGAGGCAGGCGAATATCTGAGTTCGAGGCCAGTCTTGTCTACAGAGTGAGGTTCAGGAAAGCCAGAGTTACACAGAGAAACCCTGTCTCAAAAAACAAACAAACAAAAGAAATGAAAAGGCATGGCTTCTCCTTGTTAAGGTGTAGTAGACATTTTGTTATAGATAAAAGGGAAAGCATAGCAAGACATGGGGGCATCTGGGAAATTTCAGAGTGGCCATGATCCAGCCCAAGGAAGGAGAGAGAAGAGGGTAGAGGATAGAGCGTAGAATCAGATCATGAGGTCAGTGTTCTAGACAAGGGACTGAGGTGTATATTTTACATATTATAGCAGACCTGGCCTCCAGGTATTCCCAGCACCCCTCAGTCCAAATCTGGCATAACCTGCCCCAAAGTTCCCTGAACTTTCCAGCCTAGGGGCTGGGATGACTTCTCATGGAGGCTCTTTCCTATACAATCCAGACATTTGGGTCTCCTCTTGCTCTTTTCCTTCCCTTCTCTGTCTGTGCATACACCCTTTCAGTCTTTCTCTTCCCCTCATGCCACGCCTCCCAAAGTGACTTCCCCAATAAACCTGCATTTAATGTAATCTAATCTGGATTCAACTGGATTATTTGAAAGGGAAAGGAATAACCTATCACCAGTGAAGAGAAATAGCCTATAATTCAGGAGGGTAAATGATAGATAAAAAACACCAGTTAACAAAATGGTGGGATTACATAAGGAAACGCAGTTGAGAGACAGACCAACCCCTGGGCTAGAGGGCAATTCTACCAGGCACACCTTGTAACAGGTAGGAATTGAGGAATGTCATGCAGGACTGACAGGCACATCTGCTTTTCTTTGGTAGAATCGCACCTCAGCCATTAGTCCCAGGGTTCGGGACTTAGCAGTAAGAAGAAATGAGTAGGTTCAAATGATTAGTAATAATCTCACAAATTACTTAAAAATTTGAACAGGCTTTGTGGTTCAATATTGTTCAAGGACTAGACATATGTATTAGTGCACACCAAATATTATTCATACCTTTTCTCTCAAGTTGTGCACTTTCAGCAAAAAATATAACAATCCTGTTATGCACAGTGACACCAGTTTGTACAGATCTTCTGTGCTGGTTGAACCAGTGTAACTACAGAAATTTGGTTTCTAGAAATAAATTCAGTTCCACATCCAGATTCTTGATTGCCCTGGTCTGTGAACTTCCAAAAATGGCCAGTTTGGACTTTTTTGACCATCTAAAATTGATTACCTGAGTACTGCTTACTAAAGCCAACTACTGTCAAAACAGGAAAGCTCTCGCTTTCTTTCCTCCACAGCCTTTCTGTACTATGACTACACCAGCTTCAGAGTTTTTGAATGAAACTCAATTGTTACACAGGTCTCTCTTTATTTGTAATTCCCACAAAAAAAAAAACAAACAAACCATGGAGTTTAGAGGATACTCATTCACTGATTTCTTTTCCTTTACAGTGAGCAGTAGGGCCCAGCTTGAAAGGAGATGTATGACTGACTTGAAGGCATAGTGCAGCAGAGGCAGGATTAGGTCGTCAAATCAAGCGTTGACTACATATAATGACCAAAGTCTCAGCTATAGAGGACACTGCTCTAAACAGAAATAAATATCAAAGCCTCTGAGTAAAAGGAACGAAATTCTTAATGATGAGGAAACTTTGGATAATAGAAACAAACAAGAGATTAGAGCAGTGATACATAAAGAAAATGAAATTCAAAAAGCAACACCAACAATTGACTTCTTAAAAGGATAAATATATTTGAAAAAAATACATTGGTATACTAACTTTGAAAAAGAGCAGGTGTTCCCTTGTATGGAGAATGGCATAAATAAGAACTTGTCCCTATGTGCAATGTTACTGCTGACAGACAGGACAGCCAATGGTTTGTGTCTCAAATTTCTGAGCTGTCTTAACTGTATCAGTGAGTATTCCACATATCTCCACAGGATAGTGTCCTAATTGGTAATTCAATATCCACTGGCTCAAGTTAACATACCCAAATTGTACACCTCCACAGTCTGGTCTGTTTTTATTCACATACATGAATTAATACATGCTGGGAAATTACAAAATCATTCAATCTGCTTGTATCAACTCTTCATAATAGTGCTCTCCTACAACTGACCCCCTAAAACTTTAATCTGTGATGTAGCTGTTGCCTGTCCTATTTCACTGTGCAGTGTACACAATAACCTGTTCCTCATGTTCTGGTCTGAAGGCAGAAGCCATGCTTCACATGCAAATCCTTTTCCTGTTGCTGCAATGGGCAGTTTACTACTTGACTCCAATGGGTAGTTTAAAAACTCTGTTGTGGTTCAGCTTTTTAACTAAAAATTCAGGGAGTTCAATCATGGGGAAACCAAGGTAACTTTCCTGGGGAGCAACAGACTGGCAACAAGCTGACGTGAGTCAACATTACTTTCCATGGAAACTTTTTTCTAAAAGGTTGAAGATACAGCTGTCTCAGAATTAATATGCCTTCCCAGGGAGAAATCACTCTGCACACAATTAAAGATTACTTTTAAAAATTTTCTTTAATGATAACATGAATTCATCTCTGTCTAATGCTCTTTTAGGATCAAGATTCATGTTATACTTTGAACAATTTAAATAGGGACAGGAGACTGCAAGTAGGTAGATGAGAGATTTACACAGCAAAGGTATTCCTGAAACTATTTCTTAAGTACACCAGTGCCCAAATACAAAGGGTCATTCTTCAGTGACAGGGTCCTGAGTTGAAGGTCCCAGAGGATATAAAAGAGAAAAATTAGAAGGTAGAATGTGTAAAAGTTATAGTGGGGAGGTCTTGCAGAAGCCATGTCTTATGCGAAGTAAAGCTCTTAAGAGAATAGCATCTTGTATACTACTTACAGAGGGAATATGGAAAGAAATGGGAGACTTCTAAGAGGCCAGCAGAAAATATCGTACAATAGGGCAAACTTGGGAAGAGTCTCAAAATCAATGCTGCAGAAGGAGAATATACCTTATGTCAAGAACATTACTGACCAAGCCTATGGTGGCCTTAGGACTGATAACTACAGCCCCATATGGCAGAAAGAGTTGGGTTTTGGGGATATAAATTGTCATGAAGGCCCTGCCCCAGACCATTACCAGCTCTCCCAAGGATATTCCTGGCTTTAGAAAAGAAGCTCTATGTGATTCTCAACACATTGTGGCCTTAGGAAAAGCTCTCAAGGCCTAGGCCCCAGGCTATTATTGGCTCTGCCAAGTATGTTCCTAGGTTTGAGAATGAGCTATGTCATTCTCCATATATGAGGGTCTCATGGAAAGACTTGCTTGATAAACTTGCCCTCCATACAACAGTGTTTCCAGTGTTTCTCTCCCTCTCCCTCTCCCTCTCCCTCTCCCTCTCCCTCTCCCT
>NW_021605493.1:9759-20479 GCF_004785775.1 Grammomys surdaster
CCCTCTCCCTCTCCCTCTCCCTCTCCCTCTCTCTCTCTCTCTCTCTCTCTCTCTCTCTCTCTGTGTCTCCATTTCATTTTTTTTATTTACAGTCCCAATGTTGCCCCGGTATCCAGTCCAGCCCCCCAGAATGCCTTACCGTATCCCCCCTTCCCTTTGCCTTTGGGAAGGTGGTCCACCACCCCCACCTCCACTCCTCTCATCCACCCACCCTCCACCACCTCACATCCCCATTCTCCTTCCCTGGGGCATCAAGTCCCTACAGGATTAGGTGTATAGTTTCCCATTGAGTATAGACAGTGAAATCCTCTGCTACATAAGTTCCTAGGGCCATGCACCAGCCTATGTATGCACTTTGTGAGCTCCCAGGGGTCTAGGTTACTTGATACTGTTGGTCTTCTTAAGTGAATGGCCTCCCCTAGAGCTCCTTCAATCCTTCCCCTAACTCTTCCATAGGGGTCCCTGACCTGAGTCCAGTGGTTGTCTGTAAGTATCTGCATCTGTCTCAGTTGCTGGTAGAGCCTCTCAGTGGACAGCCATGCTAGGCTCCTGTCTGCAAGTACATAGGTGTTTTTCCTTCTCAAATAGATGTCAACCAGTGTAGCCTTTCACATGGAGCAGTACTATGCATTTCTCAAATAGAAAATGGGAGCTTCAGGCCCTTCAGGCCTTAATGTTGGTTGTGACTATGGAATGACCCATTGAGCAGCTTGTTACAGACCTGCATTTTGCTATGAGCATATGCCAAGTGGATGGCTGTACATCACAGTTGTCTCCTTTGTTGTGGTTTGAAGGCATATTTCTAGACACACCTCATGAACAAATATGTGAGTCCTAGCAGCCTAGTCTCTAACCAGCCTGCTCAGCATACTGATCTGTGGGGTGGTTTTGAGGCAGTCCTCCATCAGCTAAATGTTACTTGCTACCATTATTTCTGAACGTTGGTCAATCCTTTACATCATCATTTCTACTCTTCTGCATCTCAGCTTAACATTGGAGTGCTACCCAACACATGAAATGCCTTCTGAAAGAGCCACAAAATTAACTGCAAATGGATCTTACACTTAAGTTGTAAATGCTAAGGGCAGCCGGGCAGTGCTGGTGCACATCTTTGATCCCAGCACTTTGGAGGCAGAGGCAGATGGCTTTCTGAGTTCAAGGCCAGCCTGGTCTACAGTCTGAGTTCCAGGACAGCCAGGGCTACACAGAGAAACTCTGTCTTGAAAAACCAAAAACAAACAAGCAAACAAACAAACAAAAACCAAAACAAATAAAGAAAATGCTAAGGGCAGAACTTTCAGAAGAATCAAGAGAAACTGGGGCTCTCCAAGTTTGCCATCCTACTGTGGTATTTCTTCTACAAGCAAGCCCCAGTCTAAATGTTTTGAACAGATTCAGCCCTCAGAGTGATGTTATTCAGAGGTCACTGCCTAATCTAGCAAGTGAGGAAGCACCACAAGGGACCGCACAAGTGGCCACATCTGGCAACATCTAGCTGATCCTTCCCATCCAGCCCCAGGTTAGACTCACCACCCCAGCTCCCACTGCTTAGCCACCAGCCCCTACCCATTATGGGCTCACCATGTCTCAAGAAACAGAGCTTACATGAGGTCTTCTCAAACACCCAAAGGCACC
The DNA here is from genome assembly GCF_004785775.1 of Grammomys surdaster. Classification (NCBI taxonomy): domain Eukaryota; kingdom Metazoa; phylum Chordata; class Mammalia; order Rodentia; family Muridae; genus Grammomys; species Grammomys surdaster. The sequence continues at coordinate 11,395 of NW_021605493.1, forward strand.
GCTCAAAGCAGGACACAGAACCATTCAAGGCTGCACAGCCAAAACAAACATGCAGCAAGGCATCCAGAAGAACCCTCCTCATTGTCTGACTGGAGGCTCCACCTGGGGGCCTTAATTGGCCAGTGAGTCATACCTCCTCAATATTACAGTGTTCTTCCAGACCAGAGCCAGACCTTTTACAGATCTCATGAGAGGTTTTCACTCTAGTAGCATTTGTGGTTGTCCTCCAAGAGCCTCATTTATCTGTCATCCCATCCAGCCCCAGAGGAGGACCCTCCCATGCAGCTTGGGCTGTTCACCTGCTTGTTCCTCCCCTTTGTGGGCAGTGATCCTGCACTCACCTTGTCTGAACATCAGAGTTTATATGATGTCCTCACACAGCACCCAACAGCAGCACTCAAAGCAGGACACAAAGAATCATTCAAGCCTGCACAGCCAAAGCAAATGCCCAGCAAGGCACCAGGAAGAATCCTCCCCATTTCCTGACTGGCAGGTCCACCTGGGGGGCCTTGACTGGTCAGTGAGTCTTGCCTCACCTCTAGGTTAAAGTGTGCTTCCAGTCCTGGGCCAGACCTTTTCCAGATTTCAGGTCTGGCTTGCACTCCAGTAGCATTTGTGCCTGTCCTCCAAGCCCTGGAAGAGGATACACCAGTCCAGCTCTGGCTGTTCAGCCGCCTGCTCCTCCCTTTTGTGCACAATGTTGCTGCACTGGATGTGACCTGACTTCATAGCTTGCTTGAGCTTTCCTCACAGCACTTCCCTTCTTCTTCCTGAAATCAAGGTGGATCCCCTGTTACTCAACTTGCAGTGGAGGGTTCAATCTGTCCCACCAGTGGAAGGATGCCCAGGATAGTAACATTAAAGAGGGACTGTAGGAAACAAGAGTTTTTTTTGTGGATTCATGCTGGGCTCAGGGAAACTGCAGCTCCTTTCACCAAATAGGTCTGAAATAACTCTGGGAGAAAAGCTGGATACAGAGGACAAACACTGTAGGGTACTATTGTTCGCCTGCAAGTCTTCCTAAGTGGCAAGGTGGCAAAAAACCACAGTTGTATTAGCACAATCTCATAGAGAGAATGAATTTCTCTATGTATGTAGAAAGAGGGTTTAATAGAATGTCTTTCAAACACTTAGTCTAATACAAACACTCTTAGTCTAATAATGGCTGTCTGCCAAAGGAAATTAGAAAAATCAAGGACTGGTTGAATTCATGTTGCTGGATATCTCAGCGGATCTTCAGTTCTTACCAGAATTCTGAAGAAGTACTTATGAATGACAGTTTTAAAATCAAACAAAAGACCAAATGAAACACTTTGCTAATAATGTAGGGCAAATACAGAAAACGAAAGAACTACCCTGTTCAATGTCCTTTATATATGTAGGTATCTGAAAGAAGCTGTAACCTAGATTAAAGGCGGATCTTAATCTCTCAAAAGACCAAGATACAGCAAGGGTTTCTCACTTCAAAATGTATAATTATGAAAAGTCCCCCCACAGTAAGCAGAGTTAGAGTTAGGGGACTAGAGGGTCAGGATTAAGATGAGGGTTGTTTAGATTAGGGTTAGAGTAGTTAGGGTTACAGGTTTAGGGTTAGGTTCAGGTTTAGGACAAAGGTTTTGTTTTGCTATGTGAAATTGGGTTCTATCCTTCCTCTCATCTGCCTTCCTAGTCCTCTTTTTCATTTCATCACCATCTTGCTTCCTGTCCCAAGGATAGTAGAAAGTGGGCTATGCAAGAACCTGGGATTCCCTAATGAGAAACAGGTTTACTTTACTCTGGAGCCCAGTTCACATTGAACAGGAAACAACTACTTCTTCAGTTGTTCTAAATTTTTCCTGGGGAATCCTTAGAAGATGGAAGCAATCATAGGACTTGGTATCTATTTTTTTATATAATAATATTATAAATCATAGGCCATGTGACTTTCACAGATCTTTAATTAATATAACCAAATGACACATGATAAAATGGTGGCCACCATTATTCTTGCTGGTCCCACCCAGTCAATTGTATCCCTATTACACAAAGAAGAAATATCAAACTTACAAGGTTTTCATTTGGTATCTTAATGTTTTGTTTTGGTCTGAATCTAATAGCTTCTACCTTACAGATTTAATGGCTCCTCAAAAGAACTTCGAACTTTTTCGAGTCACATGCCTCCAAAACTGTCATACTAACAAAGGAAACAAAGACTTTGATATTCACAGAACCCAACAGACAAGGGTAAGTTGCTAAGTGCTAGACAGACTGCTGCCAGCCAAGAACACTTGTATCATCCTCTGCTGGGTGTCACTCTCAGCTCTTTCTGCCTGGAAAGTCCAGGCTACTTTTCCTCTGAGATAAAATGCTCTTCAGTACTCTTCTGCCCTAGACATGTATGGTTTTACATCTGCCCAAACTAACAATAGGTTTACTAAAGGTCTCTATGTGAAATTGGCATTTGACAGTGAAAATTATGAAAATAGATTCCCAACAAGCAATAAACACAAACTCATGGCTTATTAAAAATTTCCTTTTTATTACTTATGTACAGACTCTGTATACATGGGATCATGGTTTGTCATTCACATTGTGTAGTCAATAGCAAATGGATTACAAGTAAATTAAGCTTGTTAACTTGGCCCTAGTTCATTTTGTTCCTAATGAGATTAAACTTAAAAATTGACATGAAAGGACAAAAATATATTTAATCAATAAATCCACACAGGTAATATGAAGATAAAATGATAATACGGGTCTCAATCTTTATTTGGAATAGGTAACATGATGATATTTATTTCAATATTAATGTCTACTTTTAAGGACATGATATATGTAAACATACATTTCTGGTCACGATTGTACCTCATTGAACCATATCCCAATTCTAGTACACAACATGGTCTCTATCCCTTAAGATTCTAAATTACTTTTAAAGAGTTTACTACTCCTAGACCAGGAAACATTACTCTATTGGTCATTGTCCTCACTCGTATAAGAATAATAAATCTGTGCTTTTAAGTGTGACATATACATATATGAATGTATATACAGACATAAACAGGTTGATAATTTAAAAGATATTTATATCCAGTAAAGCCTCATTAAAAGCAAATAAATATACAAAGGTTGAAAGCTCAAGCACAGTGTTTGTATCTTATCTCCTAAGTTAAACAACAACCTGCTTTATACCTTCAGCTGCATTGAATTAAAATGACTACAGCAGGACTCTTTAAATGTTACTAAATCTCTATAAAAAAAAAAAGAGAGGACATGGATGGCCAATACTTTTAAAAGGTAGAAGGGTATAACTTCTTATGTACATGAAGTTGTCTCCGTACATACTGAGAAAGGCATTTTTTTATGATTTATTTATTTTATGTATGTGAGTACACTGTTGCTGTCTTCAAACACACCAGAAGAGGGGGTGGATTCCATTACAAATGGTGGTGAGCCCCATGTGATGGCTGGGAATTGAACTCAGGTCCTCTAGAAGGACCATGCTCTTAACTACTGAGCCACCTCTCCAGCCTGAGTAAGGCATTTTAAATATGACTGATTGTAGGATAGCCACAATCTCATAAGAAACACCTTGTCAAATTTTTGTAAGTAAACCCAATAATTTCTTTTTTTCTTTTTTTTTTTTTTTTTTGGTTTTTCGAGACAGGGTTTCTCTGTGTAGTCTTGGCTGTCCTGGAACTCACTCTGTAGACCAGGCTGGCCTCGAACTCAGAAATCTGCCTGCCTCTGCCTCCCAAGTGCTGGGATTAAAGGCGTGCACCACCACCACCCGGCTAAACACAATAATTTCACTGACATCTCTGGTTTAACTATGATTATTTTGAAATGTGGTACCATTGAGAACTTAGAAAGAGGAGATAAACGTTGCACATTCCCCACCCCTGAAGAAATATCCTCATAATAGATTGTGAATTTATTTGTTCAACCTATTAGGTCTTATGGTACTAACAAAAAAAAAATGTTAGAATGATCAAAAGACAGAAATAGTTTTAGTAAAGAAGGATTTATATAGAGATGAGGATGGAAATTTCCAAAAGTGCAAATAAAAACCCTACAAAGCCTTTGGAAATTCTGAATGAATAAGTGAGGTATTTAAGGCACTTAGAGTATGAGACTTATGGGAAATACATATGGGATTAATGTCTCTGTCTTCAGAACAACATTTATGACAAACTTGCTGTAATCTAAGTTTAATTCTATCCTGTGTCCAGTCTACATTGAGGAGAGTCAAAATACAGGACGGATTCCCTCAGAGCTTCAAAGGGAAGTCACAGTCAGCCCAAGCAAGGCTATGGAGTAATGTTCACTAAGAGGGAAAAATAGGACAAAGAAAAGCTTGTAGATACAAAGGTTCTTCAGAAACCCAAGTGATAACTTAGGAGTGAATTTTCAAGAGGCCTAACAGAAGATAAGCAGAAGTTGATTTTGCTAAATAGGAAATATGTTCCATTTTAAAATGCAGGCTGTCTCTTCAGCAATTGAAAGTAGAGCAGACCTCAAAAATTATGTCTGAGCATGTGAAATGTTATTTAGAAAATAAATTCTCACTCCAGATATCCTTTGTCATAAATGGATGTATTTCAATTATCCCATATAAAAGACAAGAACATCGGTTACTTCACCATATCAGGGCCTGTATACAGCTGAGGAAAACTAAACAATCTTATTAAATACTGAGGCCAAATCTAAAAGCTATGTTTACCAAATATAGAACACCGTCTCATTATCAAAGATTACTTCTCTCTTTTTTGTTTTTTGTTTTTGTTTTTGTTTTTCAAGACAGGGTTTCTCAGTATAGCCCTGGTTGTCCTGTAACACACTCTGTAGACCACGCTGTCCTTGAACTCAGAAATCCACCTGTCTCTGCCTCCCCAGTGTTGGGATTAAAGGCATCCACCACTACTGCCCGGCAGAGTACTTCTCAATAATAGATTCTGTCCTTCTGTACGCCAATCATGCCTGCTCCCTGATTTTTAAAGTGATGCAGGATCTTCTGTCATCAAACTTACAGATTTGTAGAATTATTCCTGTATCCTAGGTCGTGTCCTTAGACTTCAACTGGCTTCTCTTACAAAGCCCCTGGTACTTCATGGTTCTTCATGAAGGGGTCTAAAGTAGCAACCAGCTGATTCAAGTTGCATCCTTTTTTGAAGGGCACTGGACTTTAGTCCAACTCATAATTGAAGCATATTTAACCTTACCAAACATAACTCATGTTGATGCTAAAAATATTTCTTCAAAATTTAACTCTTCATATATCACACAATGTTATAGTAGAGGAGAGACAGTGGTAGAATATTAACTTGTACTGGCTAGTCCAAAATTCCTGATGTGTTTCCACTACACTTCTTGCTTTACAAGAAAGACAAAAAAGCCAGTATTCTAACACTCAACACAAACATTGACACTGGTTTTTAAATGGTATTCTTTACTATTCTGTTTCTATAATCAGAGTAATACTACCCTAATTATGTTCTTAACTATACCCTGAATAGAAATTATAGTACCCCTAACAGTCTGACTTCTCTGTATGTTATGCCACACACATAACACACTCCTGCTATAATTGCCAACTTTAAATGACTCTTTTATTTTCAGATTCTTTTTATCTGTTTAGTTATATTTTGTCCCCTTAGAAGCATTTGTCTCTGAAGTACCATTACTGTTGTTCTTTCTATGTCACCCATTTCATCAGCTTAAAAAATGTAGGATGGCCAGGCAGTGGTGGCACACGCCTTTAATCCCAGCACTTGGGAGGAAGAGGCAGGTTGTTTTCTGAGTTTGAGGCCGGCCTGGTCTACAGAGTGAGTTCCAGGAGAGCCAGGACTACACAGAGAAACCCTGTCTCGAAAAATCAATGTAGGGCTATTCATTGTACAAACACAAAAAATTACAGATATCCTCTCGAGGGTGACTACATTGCCAGCCCACTCATGTTTACTTTGCCACAGCATCACCAGTGCTGGATTCATGGAAAGACAGGAAGATTAGTGAGAAACCTGAAAAACTTGAAAAGCAAAAAGGTACGGATGGAAGCTCAGGTATTTGTGGTGGCCATGCAAACCAGCAGACATAAATTCCACAAGAAGGACTCTTTGATCAATGGAATAGAATTGAAGACCAAGAAATAAACTCTCACACCTTAGGTCACTTGATCTTTGACAAAGGAGGTAAAAACATCCAGTAGAAAAAAAAGATAGCATTTTCAACAAATGGTGCTGGTTTAACTGGAGGTCAGTATGTAGAAGGATGCAAATCAAAATGCATTCTTATCTCCTCGTACAAAGCTCAAGTCAAAGTGGATCAAGGACCTCCACATAAAACCAGATACACTGAAATTAATAGAAGAGAAAGTGCGGAAGAGCCTTGAACATATGGGGACAGGGGAAATTTTCCTGAACAGAACACCAATGTGTTATGCACTAAGATCAACCATAGACAAATTGGACCTCATAAAATTGCAAGGCTTCTGTAAGGCAAAGGACACTGTCAATAGGACAAAATGGCAACCAACAGATTGGAAAAAGATCTGTACTAATTTTACATTCAATAGAGGGTTAATACCTAATATATGGAAAGAACTCAAGATGTTGGACTCCAGAGACTCAAATAACCCTAATAAAAATGGGATACAGCCAACATGTGTTATCACGTCAGTTTTTGACCTCAGCCATTCAGATTGGTGTAAGGTGGAATCTCAGGGTTGTTTTAATTTGCATGTCTCTTATCACTAAGGACTTTGAACATTTTTTTAGGTGCTTCTTAGCCATTTGAGATTCCTCTGTTGTGAATTCTTGGCTTAGTTCTATACCCCAAATTTTGATTTGGTTGTTTGGTATTTTGGAGGTTAGCTTCCTGAGTTCTTCATATATTATGGATATTAGCCCCCTATCAGATGTGGGGTTAGTGAAGATTTTTTTTCCAATCTGTAGGTTGCTGATTTGTCTTATTAATTATGTCCTTACAGCAGCCTTACAGAAGCTTTCCAGTTTCATCAGATCTCATTCATCTATTCTTGATGTAAGAGCATGAGCCATTGGAGTTCTGTTTAGGAAATTTCCCCTGTGCCAATGAGTTCAAGACACTTTCCCACTTTCTCTTCTATTAGATTCAGGTGACAACACATGTTGGCGAGGATGTGAAGAAAGAGAAACACTCCTCTACTGCTGGTGGGATTGCAAACTGGTACAACCACTCTGGAAATCAATCTGGAGGTTCCTCAGAAAACTGGAAATTGATCTACCTGAAGACCCAGCAGTACCACTCTTGGGAATTTACCCCAAAGATGCCCCACCATGCCACATGGGAACTTGTTTCTCTATGTTCATAGCAGTGTTATAGCAAAGAGTCTCCAATGGAGGAGTTAGAGAAAGGACTGAAGGAGCTAGGGGCTTGCAACACCATAAAAAGCATAATAATATCAACCACCCAGTTCCTCCCCTCCTCAGAGCTCCCAGGGACTAAACCACCAACAAAAGGTTACACATGGTTGGACCCATGGCTCCAGCCACATATACAGCAGAGGATGGCCTTGTCCTGCATTAGTGGGTGTCAAGACCCTTGGTCCTGTCAAGGCTCGATGGCCCAATTTAGGGGAATGCCTTGGCAGGAAGGCACAAGTGGGTGGGTGGAGGAACACTCTCATAGAAACAAGGGGATGAGGGGTTGGGATAGGAGGTTTCTAGGGGAGGGGAACTGGGAAAAAGGATAACATTTAAAGTGAGAATATCCAATCCAAAAAAAAAAAAAAGAGAGAAAGAGAGAAAGAAAGAAAGAAAGCTTAAGATGCAGATTAGAACTAATGTTCTGTGTGTGTTATGTGAACATATGAAGATCCATTGAGCATACTTTGAATGAGAGACACTGTTGTACATATCTTTATCTGTGGCTTTGATACATCTATCCCTTTAATTTATCTTGGTGTATCATAAAATGCAAACAAAGACTATATAAAACTTTCCCAACACAGTCATAATCAAGTGTACACACACACATACACACACACACACACACACACACACACACAGAGAGAGAGAGAGAGAGAGAGAGAGAGAGAGAGAGAGAGAGAGATAAACTGAGACAGAGGAAGACTGAGAGATAGACTACATAGAGACACACACAACACACACACATACAGATACACAGCCAGAGGGAGACAAACAAAGAGATCACATAGAGACACATACAAACACAGACACACACAAATAAAAGTTCCTACTACATTGGGAAGCTCTCTGTATTCAGATCCTTTATCTACTTTCCACTGAAACTGGTATGAAATGTTATCTCTTTTTGTGTGAGTTAAAGAAGTTTATAGATTAGGCGCAATTTGGTTAAAACCAGGATAGTTATACAAATTTTTGTTAATACCACAAAGTTTAGGATATTTGAGAAATAATATAATTTTTGAATGTTCAAAGTGAGTCCAGGCCAACAGGAATGAAAAAGTTGAGGGAAGGACATACATCCTTATTGAAGTCCTTAGGAAAACTGTTGAGAAGCCATCTGACCAGTGTTACTGTTTGATGCTGGGAAAGGCCTATGTGCTGTTCTCACAGTACATGTTTAGTGATGCACAGTGATCCAAGATGATGTCAAACTTATTCTGTCCTGCCTGAAGATATTCTTCAATGTTTTTCTTTCTGCTCCAACTCCTGGGTGCTGGGGTTATAAGCATGGGCACTGAGTCTAATTGTACAGTACTTGTGATTAAGACCAAGACTGCACACATTAAACAAAAATTCTATAAATTATCATTCCTACCAGTATCTTGAAATTAAATAAGAGTTCAAGAGAAAAGAGTCCCCTGAGGAGAAGTATACATGATAAAAACTACACTGGCAAGATAAATAACAGTAAACAATTACATGGAACATAACAATTAAAATGATAAGATATATTTAATAAGAAAAATTGATAACATATGGTTGTTCAGCCTGCTGAATGTCTTTGCACCAAATGCACACATGCCACATAGGCCAGAAACAGGCATCAGACTCCAGCAGAATTCAAGATAAAGAGGGTTGTTAGCAGTCATGTGTGTCCTCTGAGATTGCAACAAATGTTCTTAATAGAGAACACGTTT
>NW_021605494.1:0-8776 GCF_004785775.1 Grammomys surdaster
CCTCTTTGTGGGTCCTTACAACAGAAAATGGGAGAATTCAAAGGATCATCCTCGGACCGTCGGCAGGTAAATTTTCTTACATTTCATGAATCAGTGCAGTCTTTTCGATAGCCCTTGACAGACTCACGTACATTCGTTAGAGTTTGTTCTCTCGAGAGACAGTTTTCTAGACCACAGAATTTCCTAACAAGTCAGTTACATGGACGTATATCAAGCACAAGGATAAAGAGGCAATATTTCGGAGCAAGGTCGAGTTAACATGGAATACGATATTTGGATCTAGGATGAGTTAACACCGAAGATGAAATTTGGATCTAGGAGTAATTAACAGGGAATATGAAATTTGGATCTAGGACTAGATAACCTGGAATTGGCCATTTTCATCTAGGACTAGTTAACACAGAATGTGAAATTTTGATTGAGGATTAGTTAATGTGGAATAAGGAATTATGATATTGGACTAGTTAACATAGAATATGATATTTGAATCTAGGTCTAGTTTATATGGAATTTGATATTTTGATCTAGGATGAGTTAACATGGAATAACAAATTTTGATCTAGGACTAGTTAAGATGGAAGATGAAATTTTGATCTAGGACTAGTCATCATGGAAAACAATTTTGGGATCTAGGACTAGTTAACTTGGAATATGAAATTTGGATGTAGGAGTAGTGAACATGGAATATGACATTTTGATCTAGGACTAGTCAACATGCAGTTGGTAATTTTGATATAGGAATAGTTAACGTTGAACATGAAATTTGGATCTAGGACTAGTTAACATTGAATATGAAATTTGGATCTAGGACCAGTTTACATGGAATATGAAATTTGGATCCAGGACTAGTTTACATGGAATATGAAATTTGGATTCAGGACTAGTAAACATTGGATATGAAATTTTTTTCTAGGACTAGTTAACACAGAATATATTGATCAAGGACATGTTAATATGAAATATGAAATATATATCTAGGACCAGTTGACATAGGATTGGAAAGTTTGATCAAGGACTAGTTAACATGGAATATGTAGCTTGGAACTAAGAGAAGTTAAAATGGAATATAAAATTTTGATCTATGATTAGTTAACATGGAATGGGAAATTTTGATCTAGGACTAGTTAATGTAGAAGATGAAATTGAGATCTAGGACTAGTTAACATGGACTTGTCAATTTTGATCTAGGATTAGTTAACATGGAATATGAATATTTGATCTAGGACTAGTTATGTTGGAATTGGTAAATTTGATGTAGGATTTGTCAGTTTTAAAGACAAAATTGCGATCTAGGACTAGTTAACATGGAATATGAAAATTTCGTCTAGGACTAGTTAACGTAAAATATGAAATATGGATCTAGGTCTAGTTAACATGGAATATAAAATTCTGATCTAGGATTAGTTAACATGAAATGGGAAATTTTGATCTAGGACGAGTTACCTTGGAATATGAAAACTTGATCTAGGACTAGTTAACATGGAATGTGAAGTGTTGATCTAGGTTTAGTTAACATGGAACAGGACATTTTGATCTGGACTAGTTAACATGGAATTTGAAAATTTCATCTAGGACTAGTTTATGTAAAATATGAACTTTTGATCTAGGATTAGTTTACGTGGAATATGAAATTTTGATCTAGGACTAGTTTTAACATGGGATATGAAATTTGGATCTAGGACTAGTTAACATGGAATATGAAATTTGGATCGAGGACAAGTTAACAAGGAATATGAAATTTTGATCTAGGACTAGTTAACATGGGATATGAAATTTGGATCTAGGACTACTTAACATTGAATATGAAATTTGGATCTATGACCAGTTAACATGGGATATGAAATTTGGATCAAGGACAAGTTAACAAGGAATATGAAATTTTGATCTAGGACTAGTTTACATGGTATGTGATATTCTTCCTTCTCCTTTTTTTCATAGCTTTAAGTGGAAAGTCCATCTCATTCTGTATTGGAACGGCTACTCCAGCTTGTTTCATGGCACTCTTTGCTTGAACCATTGTTTCCGAGCCTTTCACTCTGAGGCCGCCTCTTTCTTTGTCACTGAGGTGGGTTTCCCATAGGCAGCAAAACGCTGGGCCCTGTTTACTTATCCAGTCTTTAGTCTATGACGTTTTATTGGGGAATGGAGTCCGTTGATGTTAAGAGATGTTAAGGAAAGGTGATTCTCGCTTACTGTTATTTTTGTTATTAGAGGTGGAATTATCTTTGTGTGGCTATCTTCTTTTGCATTTGTTGGAAGAGGATTACTTTTTTTGCTCCTTCTAGGGTATAATTTCCCTCCTTGTATTGGAGTTTTCCCTCTATCACCCTTTGAAGTTTGCTGAGTTTGTGGAAAGATATTGTATAGATTTGGATTTGTCTTGGAATATCTTGGTTTCTCCATCTACGGTAATCGAGAGTTTTGCTGGGTGTAGGTTCTGTGTGACATCTGTCCAGGATCTTCTGGCTTTTATAGTATCTGGTGAGATGTCTGCTGTAATTCTGATAGGTCTGCCTTTATACGTTTCTTGGCCTTTCTCCCTTACTGCTTTTAATATTCTTTCTTTGTTTTGTGCATTTTGTGTCTTGATTATTATGTGATGCGGGTATTTATTTTCTGGTCTAGTCTATTTGGTGTTCTGTAGGCTTCTTGTATGTTTATGGGCATCTCGTTCTTTAGGTTTGGGAAGTTTTCTTCTATAATTTTGTGGAAGATATTTACTGGCCCTTTAAGTCGGGAATCTTCACTCTCATCTATACCTATTGTCCTTAGGTTTGGTCTTCTCATTGTATCCTGGATTTCCTGGATGTTTTGTGTTAAGAACTTTTTGCATTTTGTGTTTTCTTTGACAGTTATGTTAACATCTTCTATGGCATCTTCTGCACATGAGATTCTGTCTTCTATCTCTTCTATTCTGTTGGTGATGCTTCCATTTATGACCCATGATTTCTTTCCTAGCTTTTCTATTTCCACAGTCGTTTCCCGTTGTGATTTCTTTATTTTTTCTACTTTGATTTTTATGTCCTAGATGGTTTTGTTCAATTCCTTCACCTGTTTGGTTGTATTCTCTTGTTATTCTTTAAGGGATTTTCTGTTTCCTCTTTAAGGGATTCTACCCATTTACCTGTGTTCTCCTCAATTTCTTTGATAGTATTATTTATGTCCTTCTTAAAGTCCTCTATCATCATCATTAGAAGTGATTTTAAATCTGAATCTTGCTTTCATGGTGAGATGGGGAATTCAGAACTTTCTATTGTGGGAAAACAAGATTCTGATGATGCCAAGTACCCTGGGCTGCTGATACTTATATTCTTTTGCTTGCCTTTCACCATCTGAATCTCCTTAGTGCTATCTGCACTGTCTCTTACTGGAGCCTGTTTTTCTTGTTATCTTAGTTGTGTCAGAACTGTTTGGGGTGGCTGTTGCTGCTGGGCTTAGAGCTGAAGCCCAAGATCTGCTCAGTGCTGGGGCACAGAGCAGAAGGAACAAGTGCCCCTGATCAGGAGTGAATTCCTGGGTCCCAGTGGGTCCTAGTTACTCCCTGTTTGGTGTGGGTGTTCCTGTCTCCTTACCTAAGATACTGCTGGGGTTAGAGCTCCTGGGAGCCCCACCTCCTCTGAGTTTCATGGGATTGGACACAGAGCTGAAATCCAAGATCTGCTCAGTGATCAATTTTTTAACAAAAATTTTAGTCACAATATATGCCTACTTTAGTCTTCCTTGATACAAAGTAACTTGACTACATGATCAGTCCACAGTCTTTTCCCTCCTTTCATCTAGCTTGGTCCATTGCAAACACCAGATACTCAAAACAACAGTTGTTTAATGAAATATATTTTAAGAGCTTAGATGGCTTAAAAAGACGAAACATTTGCTGTCAAAGAATTAGAACAAGGGTGAAGATCTCAACAATGCACTCAATCATGTGATAGTAGTCATCAGCAATCACAGCCTAGCTAAAGAAAGAGCGATGTATGGAATATCCATAATCTTCATGTCATATATCTTGGAATGTATAGTTGAGAAAAAAAGAGACCTAATCACAATGAAGGGGGCATGCATAGGTCTATGAGTTATACAGCTTCAATAATGGAAATATTGCTTAATGCTAAAGGTATGGGTGTGAAGAATTGTATGTTCTTGTGCCTTTGTGAAGATATAATCAAAGAGCACAACTCTCAAAACCAATAAAGTGTATAATTAATTTTATCAGCTGACATTGAGAGCTGTCTGCATACTGTACATATCTGTGAGTAGTTAGTTTAAGGTTTGAGAACTTAAGTAATCTGGGTTTGTGCACATTATTATTCCTAATGAACTGAAAACAGTATTTTTTTCTTTCTTACTTGTCTAAGAAATATTTTTTTTTCTGCTCCACTCCCCATGATGTTCCTTTGTGCCATCAGAAAGCATAGGCGAATTGAACAGAACAGCTTTAATTGAGTGGTCCCTACAGCAATAAGGAACAGAATAGATACTCCACACCAAAATAGTCTTTGAGTTATCCTCTTAATAATATGAATACTTAGTTATTAAATACATAATTATGATATATTGTGAAGGTTTTTTCTTGTTCAACAGCAGATATGGAGCAGTGTGTAAGATGTCCAGGTGATGAGTATGCCAAATTACAGCAAACCCACTGCCTGTAAAGAGCTGTGTCATTTCTGGCTTATGAAGATCCATTGGGCATGGCTCTAGGCTGCATGGCCCTGTGCTTCTCTGTCCTCACAGTTTTAATACTAGTCACTTTTATAAAGCACAATGACACCCCCATTGTGAAGGCCAATAACTGGATTCTCAGCTACATCCTGCTCATCCCTCTCAGCTTCTGTTTTCTGTGCTCATTGCTCTTCATTGGACACCCCAACCAGGCCATTTGCCTCCTGCAACAGATCACATTTGGAATATTTTTCACTGTAGCTATTTCTACAGTGTTGGCCAAAACTATAACTGTGATCATAACTTTCAAGCTCACTACTTCAGGAAGAAGGATGAGAGGGATGTTGGCATGAGCAGCATCTAACTTGGTCATTCCCATTTGTACCCTAATCCAACTTGCTCTCTGTGGAACCTGGCTGGTAACATCTCCTCCCTTTATTGACAGAGATATACAATCTGAACATGGGAAGACCATCATTATTTGCAACAAAGGCTCTGTCATTGCCTTCCATATTTTCCTGGGATACTTGGGCTCCTTGGCTCTAGGGAGCTTCACTGTGGCTTTCTTGGCTAGGAACCTTCCTGACAGATTCAATGAATCCAAGTTCCTAACCTTCAGTATGGTAGTTTTCTGCAGTGTCTGGACCACCTTCCTCCCTGCCTACCATAGCACCAGGGGGAAGGGTATGATAGTTGTGGAGGTCTTCTCCATCTTGGCTTCTAGTGCAGGGCTGCTAGGTTGTATCTTTTTTCCTGAAGTGTTATGTTATTTCAGTTACACCAGATTCAAATTTTCTGCAGAAGTAAAGAAATATTTCTTTATTGAAACTCTTATAGTTTTAAAATCTTAGATGGTACTCAACATACGTTTTTGCTTTGTCTTAAGAAAAGTACTACTGCCCCCAGTTGAGGGATGGAGCCACTCATCCTTATCAACATTTAAAATCAGAATTGTTCTTGTCTAAAGAAAATGCAGGGACAAAGAGTAGAGCATAGACTGAAGGAAAGGCCATCCAGAGACTGCCTCACCTGGGAATCCAACCTATATACACCCACCAAACCCAGTCACTATTGCTAATGCCAAGAAGTACTTGCTGACAGGAGCCTGATATCGATGTCTCCTGTGAAGCTCTGCCAGAGCCTAACAAGTACAGATGTGAATGCTCACAACCAACCATTGTACTGGGCATAGGGACCCCAATGGAAGACTTAGGGGACGGATTAAATGAGCTGAAGAGGTTTACATCCCCATAGGAAGAGCAAAAATATCAAACAACCAGACTTCCCAGTGTTCCAGGGACTAAACCAGCCACCAAAGAATACACATGGAGAGGCCAATGGCTCCAGCTGCATGTCAAGCACAGGATGGCCTTATCTGGCATCAATGGGAGTAGAGGCCCTTGGTCCTGTGAAGGCTTGGTGATCCAATATACTGGAATGCTAGGGCAGTGAGGCAAGAGTGGGTGGGTGGTTAGGGGAGCATCCTCATAGAAATTGGTGAGGGGGTGTATCATAGGGTGTTTTTTGGAGGGGAAGCCGGAAAGGGGGATAAAATTTGAAATGTAAGTAAATAAAATAACCAATAAAAATTTAAAAAAGAAAAGTACTACTAAATCATACATAATTTTAGATAATATACACAGTTAGATTTTACAATGCTGAACATCATAGGACTGCCTAATGTAATGACAATTTCTAAGTTTTATTGGAAAATGGTTTCATTCATTTGTACCCAAAGCTAAACTTTGAGAATTAGCAATCTCAGTTGAAGAATAGCTAACATCACTTTCACCTTAGGTATGTTTGTAAGGCATGCTCCTAATTAATTACTAATATGTGACCCTACTGCTTGTGGATAGCATCCCCTCTATTCAAGTTTTTTCTCAACTTAAAGAAGATTCAAGACAACTATGACAGAAGCCAGTAATCAGCATTATTCTGTGATCTCTAATTGAATTTCTACATCTAAGTTCATGCCTTGGCTTCATTCAATTTACTGTGACCAAGTTACATAACTAAATAACACTTTTCCCTACATTTTCCTTTTTCTCTAATAAAGGAAAACATTTCATTAGGGCTAGGTTATGGTTTCTGAGATTTAGTTCATTATCTTCATTGTGGGAAGCAAGGCAGGTAGACAGACATGGTACTGGAGAAGGACCTGAGCATTCTGCATCTTGATCTAAAGACTGCAGAAGGAGACTGTATGCTCCAATGGGCATAGCTTGAGGATATATGACCTCAAAGCCCTCCTCCAAAGTGACATCCTCCAACAAGCCCACACCACCTAATATTGCCAATCACTATAGGCCAAACATTCAAACACATGAGTCTATGGGGGAGTCATACCTAGTCAAACATCTGAGGGTGCCACTCAGAGAATAATGAGGAGAAGTAAGAGGCCAACCCATTATGGGTGTTTCCTCAACATATTCCCCTTATGCCTGAGACTGGTCTAAGTGCTTTTAAAAAAAATTCTTTAACCCTCTTTTACAGTCCAGACTTCATTCCCTTCCCTGGCTGCCCCCCCATCAATTCCCATATCATAACTTTTGCCCCATCTCCAAAAAGATATCTCACCACCACCACCACCACCACCCCCACTAGACCTCCACATTCCTTGGGACCTTCAGTTTCTCCAAAGTTAGGTGTATCTTCTCTTACTGAAGTCGGACAAGGCAGTCCTCTGTTATATATGTGTAGGGGGCCTCATATCAGCTGGCATATGCTGACAGGGTAGGGGCTCAGTCTCTGATAGATCTCAGGGGTCCCAGTCAGTTGAGACTGTTGATCTTCACATGGAGCTGCCCTCCTCCTCAGCTTCTTCCAGCTTTACCCCAATTGAACCACAGGGGTCTCTGGCTTCTGTTCATTGGTTGGGTGGTAGTATCAGCATCTGAATCTTTCTACTTCTTGTTGGGGCTCTCAGAGCGCAGCCATGCTTGGCTCCTGTCTGTAAGCACACCACAGCATCAGTAACAATCTCATGGCTCTTGGCCTCCCTTTGAGCTGGATCATAGTTTGGGACTTTTATTAGACCTCCTTCCTCTCATGCTCTTCTTCAGCAATACATCCTCTCATGAGACAGTCTCAAGGCACAACTGAGAGGTCAAGGAAATCAGAAAATTCTACTTCAGGACAGGAGTAGGGTACCCGTTCTGTAGAAGATGTGATGGGACATCCTGGAAATTTTATTTTATCTCTCTATATTTGTGGGGATAATGTGTTTAAAATCCAACAAATGGGTACTTAGTGTAGTTGGGTCTTGGCAAGGAAATAGGTCTTCCATGTAAAATTCATGAGTTTTATGGTATCAAAAAAGTGTAATTTATAAACACAGAGAAACTGTGGCCTGGATATGATGGCACATATAGTGTACTGAGTCAGAAAGACTGCAGTTTTCAGGCCAGACTGTGCTACATGCCCAGTTCCTGTCTCAAAAATTGAAAATAAGAATATTAGAGGATAGTTCAGCATCTCAGTAAGTGATGGAGAGCAGCAAAGAGTTGATTCAGCAATGAGTCGACAAGGTAAGTACGGAGGCTTGGGCTGGTAACCTGGGATCCATTCTGTTTTTTCTTTCTGGACTATATCTTATCCTTTTGTCAGGGCAGAGTTAAAATTTGATAGATTTTTTTTCAGAGAATTATTGTGACTGTCCCTAATGAGCTAATTGTTGACACTATGTAGTTTCCAAGTGTTAAACATATACTGATATCACAAAACAACATTGTCTGTAGCAAATATAAGAATGGGGTTAATAATAATCCCATGAACAGAGATTCTGAAACTGACATGGCCTTTTCTACAGAAAGAACCAAAATTAATAATTTTAGTGTGTGTATGTATAAAAATTAAATTGAATAAAAATTAAACCCCATTTTATAACATTATTTAAAACAAAACTGCCATCTCTTATCAATTATTCTTATAGAGAAGATAGCCAACCTCACCATTAATAAAAATGTCCATATTAAATGTGGTTCAGAACCTAGAAGTTCAGTAACATTATGTCTAGATTTGTCAAGAAAAAAACTTTATATTAATTTCTTAAAATAATTTAACGAATGCATATTTCTACAATTTAATAATTAAACAAATAATTTATTTTCCA
>NW_021605495.1:0-7368 GCF_004785775.1 Grammomys surdaster
TTAACAGTTCAAATATGACTTTTTGGGCAATTATTTCTGGTGGTTTAAATTCTGAGCTACTAGCCAATAGTGAGTGACAAGGTCTACCAGACTGCATACCATCTATACTTCATTAATTCACGATGCTTGCTTATATCTCTAAAACGCAGGGAATTAAAAGGCTTTTAAACTATGTACCCGTTTCCAGGTGTCTACTGCAGTCGGGAGGTAAGATCTTCCCGCAGTACGTGCTGATGTTTGGGATGCTTGTGCAGTCACAGACGCTGGTAGAGGAGAGTGCTGTTCAAGGCACAGAGCATACTCTGGGCTTAAACATAGCCCCTTTTATTAACCAGTTTCAGGTAAGTGTCTAGAGGACTGTTCAGCCAGGATGTCAGTGTTCCCCAGTGACTTTGTCTCTCCTTTTGAGTTTTTACCTAGTTAGCAGGTTTAGTTAGATAAAAAGGGCTGTCAGTTTCTTGGAGTAAAGGAACATGTCAGGGATGAAAACCAGCCAGAGGGTTAGAATAACCAAGGACTTTTGTCATGAATACTGACGAAAGTTAATAGAGTTTGCTCTAAAAGAAGAACAAGAGGTTTTAGACATGCAACAAACAATTGTACTTTTGTAACAGAGAAGCATCCGGAAGACTGTATGCGAAGCGTGAACTTCTGTATTGAAACTTCAGATTGGCTTCTGATTGTCATGGGCAGCTGGAGCGCAGGTCTGGGCCGTCTGTCTTCGTAGCAGGGATGTGTGGGGCTCAAGAGGGAAGGAGTCTGGATTTAGAAAGAGGGTGACACCAGCACAGGTGCACATGTGTGCATTTAATGTGTGTCTAGATAGAATGCCCGGGAAGCCACGTGGGCTTGACGATGGCGTGAAGCAGGATGTTGACTACAGAGTTGGAGAAATGATGTCTGGAGGCTCTAGCTAGTAAGCTTTTGAGGATGCCAGTAGTCTTCCTTGACAGAACCTACATAAGGAATAAACTAATCAACTACTTTTTGGTGAGGAGGTGAGAAGTGGCTAACCAGGGTTTTAGAGTTAGTTTAATATCTCTCTTGTGAAGATTTAATAACGAGGATACACTTAGCACAAGTCAGAGACGTTGAAGCTGTTTGTGTGCATGGTCCCAGACTGCCACCATCTATTTTTCTATTGTAATATTTTAAAAGAGTTATTTACTTATTTTAGTGTGTGTTTGTTTGTATGCATGTGTATCTTGTGTGTGCATTGCTCATGTCGTCTAGAAGAACAGATAAGATCTGGAACTAGAATTACAGATGGTTGTGAACCATCATGTGGGTGCTGGGAATGGAACCCTGGCATCTGCCAGAGTAGTAAACACTCTTAACTGCCGGAACATCGCCCCAGTACCTATCTTTCTATTTTATTCCCACTTGATCCTGACTCCAGCAGCTCTTAATTCTGTCCGGGTCTACAAGACACTGGTCCTGCTGCCTTTTCACAGTATCTCCCACTCGTGACCACTCTTCCCTTTGTGGTCTGTATAGTTTTCATAAAATGTAAGTAGTGTGCTCCATCTCCCAGTGTTTTTGGGCAAGCATGCCTTGGCTAAGTCCTACCCACTGTGTTTCTGCAGAACATACATAACACTCTACAGTTGGCCCGTCACTTGACCACTTATCTAAGGACACTCCGTAACCTTCTTGGCAGTTTTATATTTTAGACTCTGTTTACCCATTGTCGTAGGTATTGTCTTCTCTCTTACGATGATTGACCACTAGAAAACTGTGTCAATCAATGAAACAAAATCCGAGGCTATTAAAAGAATCTAACACATTAACAACTATTCAACAGGTACTCATTGAGCACCTACTGTATGCCCCGTTCATTTTATTGTTTATTTATCTTTTATTTCTTTGAGATAGGGTCTGATGTAGCCCAGAGGGCCTCAGTGTGTAGCCAACGATAACCATGGGCTCCATCTCCCAAGGGCTAAAATTGTAGACATACGGCACCATTTCCGAATTGCATGTATATATTAGTTACTAGCTGCTACAATAAAACACCTGACAAGCGCACCTTAAAGTAAAGGTTTGTTTAGGCTCACAGTTTGAGGAACATCGTCCATGATGGCAGAAATTTCCATCTCAATCTTCTAGTAAAAATAGGCAGAAGGGAAATTGAAGAAGACGCCCAGTATCTACCGCTAATCTCCACTTTTATACCTGTGTAACTTGTGTGCATATGTGTGCAAGAGTATAGACGTACAGAAATCCACAGAAGCTGTGGAGGCAGGCCCAGGCAGTCAAACTCTAGTGCCTTTCCCAATGCTGGCGTGGTAGAAGGAAGCATGTACCCCCATGAAGTCCTACCCTGTTGTACACACCCTCCAGGGAGGACAGAGTCATGCTTCCATAAATGAGCAGCCTTACACCTCTAATATGTCCAATATGCCACCTTAGATTAGGTCTAGAATGTTTCCCTCATACGAGGCTTGAACTAGAAAAATCAAAAATCTGCCATCACCGTGTAGATTTCTACCAATTCTGCATAACAGGTATCCCAGTATAAATCCAAGGTATACGATGGGAGCAGGATCTCCCTATGAAAGATGGATGAAGAGTATGGCCAGCGTGGTCGACCTTCAGGGTCCCCCATATACTCCAGGGGGACCATGAACAAGTCAGCAGGTCGGCAGCCAACCCAGAGACATCAAATTAACTCTCACTGCTGACAGCCAGGCAGGGGGATCCCAACAAAGAGTCCACACCCGTTCAAACTACTCTTCTACCACAGCCAATGAGAAGAGCATCTAAAACTGTGAGCCTGACAGGGAAATTAGGACTCTTAACAGAGAAGGCAGTGGGCACCATGGATTTGCCTGCTGTGGATAGGAAGCCTCCTGACCTCTGTTGCCTCTGATGATGAAGGAGGTTGGTAGATTGACTCAGGTCAGCAAGAACAAAAAATGGTGGCAACTTACAATGGGCACATCAGTCAGGGTTGTCAGCTCCTTGAGAAAACAGAATGCCCATAGTCTCTGCCAGACACGTTTGGTTTCACCAGACATTTTTGGAGCTGATGCGTCCATGAAGTCCCAGCCTAAAACCTGTCCTTACTCTCCTTCAGGGTCAGGGCTTAGACAGGGACTGCAGACTCTTTAGTCAGCCAGTTGTTCCTTGGCAGAAAGAGGGCAAAGCCTCCAGCTCCCACATTAGCACTTTATAGTCAGATACCCTCCTTGCCCTCAAGACCTAGAGGGTACCATTTCTGATTCCAGAAATGGAATCAAATGACTCCAAACCCTGGATAGCTACCCAGTATGAAAATCTCTGACATGGTCATGCCCCATGGGGTAAATCCGGATCCTCAGGCAGTGGCACAGGGTTGGGCAGTGGGATGATGTAACAGCCTGCTTTGAAAAAGTCTCTTTGGTGACTGTTAGGAATAAAATACTTGTGAAGCCAGTCAGAGGCATAATCATAATAGTCAGTGAGCGCTGGCGGCTTAGACTGGAGCTGGATAGACTTTAAGATAGGGTTTTATAGACTGGATATAGAATATGAGAGAGGACAGGAAGGGTAGTTCTTATTTATTAATGCAGGGAAACAGTGGAGTAGTCAGCTGTATTGTAAGAGGTGTCAGAGGGGGTCATTGAGCAGCTGGATAAGGATTCAGAGAAAACTAGGCTGAGCATGTACGGTTGGCCCTCGGTACCATAGATGTCATTAAAGCCACAGAGTGGGTGGCCCATTAGGGGTGTGCAGAGAAGGGTTTGAGAAGTGAGTGTAGAGAGCTTGCAAGGTGCTGCACCCTAGTGTGATGGCGACAGGAGAGCCTAAGAGGTTAGGCTGAAACAAATGTGGGGACAGACAGTGTGGCACAGTAGAGCCATGAGCCTTTCAGTCCAGGCAGGGAGAAGTGGGAATGTGGTTCTCAGTCCTGGCATAAGCAGGAGTGCCCAGCATAAGGAAGACTGAGTGCCGGGGAGATTGATGGCTCTGGCCAGTCTCACGTAGATTGCACTCAGCCTCTCAAGAAAGGAAAGCTTCTTATAAGCAGTGCCATCTTTTTAGTTCTCTCAGGGAAGAGGCTTCAGAGTCCTGGGCCTGACAACAGCTTGGCATGGTGTATGTATGCCCTGAGCAGCTGGGGCTTTCAGACTCCCCCAGTGACTTGAGTTTGTAGCCAAGGTTTGGAGAACCACAGCTTTGTAGAAGAGAGCTCATTTTTCTGGGTGAATCTGTTCAGATGAATTTGTGCGCTGTTTGTTTGTTTATTTGCTTGAGACAAGATCTCATTGGGTAGACTTGGCTATCTAGAACTCACTATTAGACCAAGCTGGCCTCTCATAAA
This sequence comes from Grammomys surdaster, assembly GCF_004785775.1. Classification (NCBI taxonomy): domain Eukaryota; kingdom Metazoa; phylum Chordata; class Mammalia; order Rodentia; family Muridae; genus Grammomys; species Grammomys surdaster. The sequence goes on from NW_021605495.1 coordinate 4,307, forward strand.
ACTGTCTTGGCCTCTATCTCTGGAGTGCTGGGATTTAGGACACGTGCTAACATGCCTGGCTGAATTTGGTGTCTCTGATCAAATACAATAAATACTGTTAGATTTTTTGCTTGTCATTACATATGTTCAAGGTATAAATGTTTTTGGAATGGTTTGGCCACTTGAAAGTGTAATGTTTCCATCCAAGAAAAAAGTCTGTAGGTAACAGAGCACAGCAAAGTGCCAAGCCTGCCTACAGCCCTTAGCTTGTCCAGTCCTCCTGACAACTGGCCATGAGGCTTCATGCCTTAGGACTGATTCATAAAGTAACGAGGCCAGAGAAAGCATGGTCAGAGGAGCTGGTTACAGATCAAGGACACGGGGAGCCCTGGCTGTGAAAATGATCAAAGTGAAAGTGGCTCTCTTTTCAGGTCCCTATCCGGGTATGTCTGGGTTTATCTTCTTTACCATGTGTCCCTTTAAGCGAGCCAGTGGAACTGTTGAGATTAGATCTGATGACTCCATATTTGAACACTTCCAATAGAGAAGTAAAGGTAAGGACAACTACAAATGATCACTCTCGTCCTTTCAAGACATTTCCCCTAAACGAGGGGTACTATCTTTACATGGGCTATCATTTCCTTTGAAGTTAAGTCATGTTTTCTAAGCAAACATAGATTAGATAAATATTATGTCTAAAATTAGTTATAATTAAGTTAGAATGCGTGGTTAGATATATTTTTAGCTTTTTTATTCAAATTGATTAAAAAGAAAAACAGATTTACCTTTCCTTGAAGGAATGTTCAAAACTTACTTCCTGCAGGTCCGAGTGTGCAGATCTGGACGCGTGACCGCTGTTCCATTTTGGTTTCATTTGTGCCTGGATGACGAGGTCAGGTTGGACACCTCAGGTGAAGCCTCCCACTGGAAACAAGCTGCAGTGGTTCTGGATCATCCCATCCAAGTGGAGACGGGAGAGGAACTTGTACTTAGTGTTGAGCATCGCAAAAGCAACGTCAGCATTACTGTTAAGCAGTGAGACTGGAATCGTACAGTGAATGTATGAAAATCCTTGGAATCATCAAAAATCTGTAAAGGGTTGCCTCAATAAAGCCCATGGTAAAAGTCTTAAAGTGTATGTAACATTATTTTTAAAATGTAGACTATACTTTCTAGACAAGGATATGTCTTTTGTTTCTTTAGATTAGGAATCCATTGTGTTGGGACTTTGTCGTGATTTAGAAGGTGTCTGCCTCTTGGTCATCTCAGTTAAGCAAATGTTTGAGGGGTCCAGATCTTGGCTTACAATGGGGCAATGTGTAAACGTGTGGCAGCATGGCTATGAACCAGAGCCTACTGTTAAGTACTGGGTGTATCAACGAGCGGAGGGCGTAGGGAGAAGTGTCCTCAGAAGGCAATATTTCCTTCTCTACTTTGGCAAAAAGAAAATTAAACTGATGGCAAACATGCTTAAAAGTGCTAAAGGAGAATTTGTGTAAATTCAAATTTTGATTTGAATGTCCTGTTGCAAAGCTTTGTAACTTCATGGGAGCCCATTTTTAATCGTTGATATTATTTTCTGAGTGGTCTAGCACATTTCAGAAAGTCCTTGCCCTTGTGTGCATCTTTGTCCCCGTCTCCCTCTCTGTCTCTGTTGGGAGCCGACTCTGAGCAGAAAGCGGCTATCATCTTTGCAGCCATCTTTGCGTCTCTCATCTCTCTGTCCCCACTCTCTATCTTGCTAGACCCTGACCCACAGATTGAAGCAGCAGCTCAGGCAGATTCAGGGTGACCCACAGACCGGAGCAACAGAACGGGCCATTACATGTCTCTGTCCCTATCTCTCTTCTTTTCTCCTCTCTTTCCTTTCTGTGTTCCCTCTTTCGTACATTTATTTTTGGACAGGGCCTTATGCATCCCAGGCTGGTCTGAAATTAGCTACATATCTGAGGATAACTTTTAATTTCTGAATCTTTTATCTCTACTCCCTCGATGTTGCCATTTACATTTTATGAGTAAACTGCTGGGGACCAAGCTCCGTGCTTTGGGCACGCACGCTAGTCAAACATTTTGGTAAGCTGCATCCCCATCCCTTGTGTGTCTACTCAAAGAACCAACTCAGCCTCACTCGAGCTCTTCTGTTTCATTAATTTCTGCTTTCATCTTAATAATTTCTTTTCAACCACTGTTTTGGATCTGACTTGTTCTTAGTTCTTCAAGACTCTAAGGTGCATTGTTACTTATTCAAGAACCTCTGTTTTGTTTGTATGTATGTATGTATTTATTTATTTATTTATTATATGTAAGTACACTGTAGCTATCTTCAGACACCCCACAAGAGGGCATCAGATATCATTACAGATGGTTGTTAGCCACCATGTGGTTGCTGGGATTTGAACTCATGACCTCTGGAAGAGCAGTCAGTGCTTTTAACCACTGAGCCATCTCACCAGCCCTGTTTGTTTGTTTTTAATGTGGGCATATTTACCTACAACTTTCTTCTTGGGAATGCTTTTGTTATGCCCCATAGGTATACGTATGTTATGTTTTCCCTTTGCTTTGATTCTAAGCTTTTTTGCGTTCTTGATTTCTTTACTGACTCTGCTTATTCAGTGGTGTGCTGTTGAATTTCCACAGGTTTGCATGCTCTCTGTAGCATTGCAAGTCTTGCTATTGACTTTTAGCATCGTGATCAAAATAAAAGAAGTTATTTCAAGTTCCATATGTTTATTAAGGCTTTATGTCCTAGTACATGATCCATTACGGTCTTTTTAGAGTTAGTTCTGTAGGTTGCTGAAAATGTCTATCAGAAGTGTTTAGATGGACTGTTCTGTGTGGTCTATTGATGTATGATGTCATTTAGCTGAGGTGTTCACTTTTTGTCAAGAAGATCTGTTAGTGAGACTGGAATATTGAAGTCACTCTCTGTGTGTTGGGATTAATTTGTGACTTTTTTGTTTGACTTAAAACTTTCATTTGTGGGCTGGATAAATGGCTCCCACAGGCTCATAGGGAAGAGCCGTCTGTGCTCTTAATCACTGAGCCATTTATCCAGCCCACAAATGAAAGTTTTAAGTCAAACA
>NW_021605496.1:0-9893 GCF_004785775.1 Grammomys surdaster
ATTTTGGCTGATGTCATCCCATTGGGTCCTGGGAGCCTCTTGCTTCCCTGGCATCTGGGACTTTCTATTGGCTAGGAATAACAACAATATCAACTAAGTGGGCCACCCAGAATTCCCAGGAACTAAATCAACAACCAAATAGTACACATGGAGTGGTCCATATCTCCAGCTGCATATATAGCAGAGATCCATGGGAGGTGAGGACCTGGGTCCTGTGAAGGCTTGATGCCCCAGCCTAGGAGGATATTATAGGGGGACGCTAGTAGCATGAGGCAGGAGTGGGTAGGTGGGTGGGTGCAGGAGCACCCTCATAGAGGAAGGGGGAAGAGAAATGTGATAGGAGTTTGTGGAGGAAAAATCGGGAAGGGGAAAACATATGAAATGTAAATAAATAAAATAACCTATAAAAAAGGACAGTTATTGGTATGTTACTGCATTAAATCCACAGGCCGTTTCTAATGTCATTGATATTTTATCAATATTCATTTTCGATTGTATGAAAACAAATTTTTTGGTTGTTGTGTCTTCTATTTTGCCCATTATTGTTTTGCTGTTGTTTGTGAAGCCTATGTGGTACTGGTGTCTATTTAATGATGAACTACATAAACAAATTTCAAAAAGTTCTCTCCTTTAACTTTTGATATAATTTGCAAAGAATTAACATAAATCCCTGTTCAAATATTGGTTGGATTTCACTAACAAACTTGACAGATCCAGAATTTGTCTTTCATGGGAAACATTTTATTATTTCAACCTTATTTTTCCCTTTTAATTTGTTTATGATATCTATTTCTTCTTTTGAAATACAAATATCCCTAACAAATTAAAGATTCCATTATTTCTGATGAGTAGGCAACTGATACAGGAAGGATAAGAATGAACTTGATCACTGATTCTTCTTTGATTTTATTCACCGAGACACTCTGAAGGACTCGCCTATGATTCCCTCATTTGTTCTTGGGTGGAAAGAAACGAAATACATGCAAGAGTTGGCTATTAAAGTTTTAGGATCTATGAGAACATTCCATGTGTTTCATGGTTCCACCTGTCACTATGTTGCATATTTCATGGTAATTCCCAAATGTTTTAAAACTCAGTGGCGTGATAAAGCCATCAGCAAGCCTAACAAAGTGTGGCAAGTAGTGAATACAATGTTAGCAACAGTTATCTTATTTGTTTACGTTCCAAACCAAATAAAACAATCTATGTGTTATATTGTAAGTCAGGGAAAATATGGTGCCTAAAATTGTCACAATCTATAACTAAAAGTAGACTTTTGGTAAATGTGCTTCTTTTGGATGTGATGTTCCTGTTTAAGTGGCTACTAAACACTTGTGTTTTGACTTGTTCACTGCTGGAACTTCTACCTCATCTGTTGAGAGGAACATTTTACAGTGTTTCCAGTTAATGGAAGAGATTTGAGTTTCATGAAACAATCTACAAAAATTTTCTGTTGTAGATATAGAGAGGACAAATATTCATATAGTTATTGAAAGCATTGATTATAACCAAAAACACTAGGGAGCTTTACAGAAGACAAGACAGACATAAGGTCTTGAAAAAAGGGGAAGTATAGGAGAAAAATCCTTTCTCCTGCTGACCCGGAAATGAGTAATCAATCAGTCTGGATTATCTTGCTGATTTTGATAATGACTTGAAAACCCAAGATCCTATGGAGGAAATGCAGTGTGACAAATATTGAGGTATAACAGTGATGAATGCAAAGAGGATGTTAATATTCCTGAAGGAAGAATGATGTTGGTGATCGATAGACGTTGATTCAATCTGGCCCCAAGCTCTGCTTGGATTTGGGTAGAGTCCAGTTGTATATATAGGAGGTAGAAAGTTGGATGAAGACAACACTCAGCTGAAGCAGATTTCCTGACTTGGAGCCCACATTGTGGTGGATCTTCTCAGAGATGCAGCTGACGTTGACTCTTTCAGGCTCTGGTAAGTGGCCTTTCATCCATGTACCTCTAAGTAAACCTTAATATTGCACACATGTTCAAGATAGGTTTGGAGTGTATATTTGCTTTTGGTTATAATGTGCTTGTCAAAGTGCCTCTTAAACATTTGTGTTTAGACCTATTGATTACAGTAACAATTACCTCGTCTATTGAAAGAAACATTTTACAGTCTTTCTGGCTGATGGAGGAGATTTGAGTGTAGTAAAAGAGTCTCAAACTTCAAATATGTACAAAGAATGACTTGTGGTCTCTGGATCATGGTTATTCAAAATTCCATGTGTTTACATCTACTCTGTATCATTAGAGAATTAATATTTGATCATGATTCCTCTATAGAAGAGGCAACAAAAAGATGGAAGAACTTTTTAGATTCTACTTACTCAATTAATTGTGAGATCAGTGGCTTTAAAGTGGGACTTCTCCTTGTGTTGTAGACACATGAAAATTCTCAGTTATTTTACGTTGTCTTTATTAACAGGATGGCAAAAGGGGATAGTGTTCCTGGTATCTAGGGAGCACCAGCATTTTTAAACCTTCTGCTTCAAAGCTTACTCTTCCTAAACAACAACAACAACAACAAAAATTAAAACTCAATTTGCATTACTGAAAATATTAAGGCTTATTGAGAATTCAAATGTTACATGAATTAAAAGATTAAATAGTCCAATTGTTTCAAGTGCAGAAACAGGAAGTTATTATCCATTTGTGTACCAAGCAGAATACTTGCTCAATCTGAATAACTGAATTAACTATCAAATTCCCATAGTCTTAAGTGATTTTATTTATAAGGAAAGTGATTTAGTTACAATAATAATGTATTTAATAAGATGAAAAAAAATAAATTCTTGAGAACTTCAAATATGTTCAGACAATGACTTGAGGACTCTGGTTCAGGGTTAGTCAACCTCAGTGTGTTTGCAAACTACTTGAAAAGCTGCTTTTGAGCAAATGTAAATTGTGAGAAGTCTCTTACATTTCCAATCCACTAATGAAGAAATGTCGTTATTTCTCTGTATTTTCCCAGTTATGAAAGTGAATACCTTAATTAACCTATAGCAAATCAAATCACATGGCTGAGAAAAAAATTAAAACTCTTGTCTTCAGAAAACTCATGTCTTCAGAAAAGACAGTGTTCTAAGATAATTTATCTGTTGTAACCAAATATGCATAGATCTTCTCAGTTGGTTTCTCTGACAGTAGGAATGCAACTGTTGCTACTGGTGTCAAACCTGCTCCTTTGGGAGAATGTGGCCTCCAATCCCATTGCCTCTGTGTCTACTGAAGACCTATATCACCGTTTGGTGGAACAGACCCATAATACATTTATCCTGGCCGCAGATGTACACAGCGAATTTGTAAGTAATGGCCTTGCTTCTGGATTCTTATCTAAAAGGGCCTTCAAATAGCTAAACACTAATAAAATTGGAATGTAGCAATCATATAGCAAAATGTAGAACGGGCAGAATGTGAATTTTCATAAAAATCTCAAGTAATTATAAAGAATTAAACGTTATTTTAACGTTTCCTAAATTAACTTTAAAAACAATAGCTTGTTTTGCACTTTGTCATCTTTGATTTCCTAGTAATATACCCACGGGATCTGTCTTCATGACCATTTCATACTTCCTGATCTGAAGATACATAGTGCAGGAGAATTGCATTGAAGTTAGTTATATGAAAGGAATACATTTATAAAAAGTCAAAACCATGAGGTACTTATATGAAAATAATAATGCTAAAGAAAATTGAAACCATGCAAACAGTGAAAATAAAACAAAACACAGTAGCTCTTTTTAAGTTCACAAATGCTAAGAGACAAGTTTATCGTTTTTAGGAAAGAGTTTTAGTGCATTTGAGGAGGTGATTTTAGACTCAAAATACATTTTCTTTTTCTCAGGGATATAGCTCATAAGTTCAGGGTCTGACAGCGAGGAAATAACAGAAAATTTACATTGAAAATTGAGTATATGGATTACATATCCTTACATTTATTGAAAATATACATTCCCATTGTTAGTTTCCTTCACTTGTTTTTCTTTAATTCCTTATTCTTCTTTTCTAATATTTCAGCAGTACATTTCTAATAATACTTCATTTTTTGTAAATTGTTTGATACTTAGAATTAAGTAATTTTGTATTTTCGTAATTCATACCTTATACAAGTACATTCTTCATATCATTAATTTAGAAATATTAAATACTTTTGTGAATTCATACTTTACTCACTGCTGAATACTTTCTTAAAATGTGCCCAGAATTTAATAGTTAATTGTTGACTGGATCAGCAGTAATGAATTGAACACATATCACAAACTTTGTGTGAAGACGATCCTTGGTGATACTTGAGAGCAAGTTTGTAAAGTTACAAACTGTACTTTGAAAAGTATGTCCCTTTGTTCCAATAAAAATAAGATGTTTATAAAACTGCATAAATGATAATAATCTATGACACTTAGCCAAATTCTAGGATATCTGATCCTTAAAAATATATTAGTCAGGTGTTTGGGGCATTTTGGTTATATCTTTACAAATAATAACATTAGCAAAGACAATAAAAAAGAATAGTAAAGAGGAGAGGAGATGGGGAGGACAGAAAATTAGTTTGTATAGGCATGGAAAAGGAAAGGTAGGCAGATTACAATTCCATCAATCCACTGTTTCAAATATTGTGTAGTTCTTAAATATTAAAATGTGTTGTTTATCAACTGTAATGATCTTGTGGTCATATATGTTCCCATTCAATTATGAAACCTCAAATGAATCAAAACTTTTTAATTTCTTCCAGGATTTGAACTTTGTCAAGAGTAGGATGTCAAGTTGGTTAAAAGACAGGATATTTCCCCTGTGTCATACTGCTTCCATCCATACTCCAGAGAGTCGAAAGCAAGTCCATGAAATTAAAGTAGGTTTCTTCCCTGTTTTGTTTCGTTTTGTTTTGCTTTGTTTTGTTTTGCCAAACAAATAATGTTCCACATGGGCTAGCATTGCTATATATGGTTACTAAGCTCATAAGAGGTGTGGTAATCTCAGAATTAATAGATAAAGATGAAAGTGTCAGAGAATAATGGTATCACATATGCGATAACTATAGCACTAAGTCAGATGACTGCCAATTCACACTTTTTCTAGTTCTAACTGTCCAGATAGAAGCCAATTTCATCAAAAGTTTCTGTTTGTCCCGAGGAATGTTCTTCTCTCAACTGGGCACTCATTCTTGAATATACATATAGAGCAAATACAAATCCAGTTATATTTGTGGTATGACACTAAAGGATCTTTTGCTGGTAGCACTTGTGTCCTTTCTTCCTAGATTTCTAAACTTTAGAGAACCTACTTCTGTTCCTTCATTATTTGTACAGTCTTTCCTGACTTGTCTGTCTTCTCCTGTATCTAAACTGAAAGTCAGCTTCATAAGAGACTCCTCTGTAGACTGCCTCATGATCCTCAGGATGACATCCATTTCGAAGAGGTCTTCATAACTCTGAAGAAGATCTAATGTATATGTGTTATGATCTCTTCCCTTTGACTACCTGTCATAAACATCAGAGTCTGAGTTATATAAAACTAATATGTAGATTTATCTCACACACATAATCTATTCTCTGGTCACACTTGTATCACTAACACAAGTAACATATACAATATACTCTTATAAGTAAATTTACTATATAAGAAAAATAAAAGAAATACAACTGGAGGAAAACCTTTGTACAGAATAATTTTCTAGATAATATATACAGCATTCTGTTAGTACTGAAAGATGTAGTAAAAACAAATACTTTCTGATTGTTTTGATAAGACTATCAAGGGAAATTTCAAAGAGCATGCAGAGATTATTTTCCCTTGTATGTCAAGTAAGAATTTACCTTAAATTTCTTTCATGTCATCCAACCACTCTTAATCATCCTGGTCCTATTCTCCTAGCATCATGTTGGCCATCAGCATTGGCTTGTCCATTTCATTCATAAATGTATACATTTTTTAAAATTCTAATTACGTTTCTTTCTGGCCTTTATTTTTATAATGTCTAGGATTCCTCATAGCAAACATGTAACAAAACATTTTACTTTGTATGACCCTGGAACTGCACGAACTCTTATTAGGTCAAAAATCCATTCTGATTTGAACTGATGCTGGAATTAAAGTAATGCTCTGTAACAGTGTTTCTCTTACACGTCAATGCATAAACAACTTGTCTAGAGCCAAAGGATGGGAATCATGCAGATACATGAAAAGTAACATTTTGAAAACCATTTTTCTTCAGTGAACAGGTTTTTATATTCTATATATATAAGTCTCAAGAATATGAGAAACCAATTTGACTGACTATTGTAGAAATTATTTGAGCCATTAGCTTCTGACAGTGTTGTCATCTATGTTATGAGAGTCATGTTTCTGGACACCTTCTAAGCCGTATAGATCTTGTTTTCTCATAGATGAGCAAGCAATCGAAGAGAAGAAGTTTAATTAGGACACAAAGCCTAATGTACAGAAACACAAAATATCCTCATTTTGAAGGAATTATTAAGACCTACTTAGTTTTACTTAGCAAAGTGGAATTCAGGAGCTGAAAATATCTGTTTACACAGTATTTATATGGTATGAAAATATTTTTATAGTATAAAACCACTAACATGCATTATCATTAATAAAAATATACTGTGGTTTATCTCCTTTTTAAAAAAAAATACTGGAGTCTAACCATCCACCTCTATGTCACTTAGTTTAATGTGATGTCCATTGATGTTTTCTTAGACTGACGAGCTTCTGAAAGCGATGATCAATGTTTCAATTTCCTGGGAAGAACCTCTGAACCACCTGGTATCTGCAGTGACTGCTCTTCCAGGAGCCTCTGTTAGTATGCAGAAAAAAGCTGTTGCTTTAAAGGACAAAAATCTTCTAATTCTGGAGGGACTTCAGACCATATACAATAGGGTAAGCTGTTTCTACAAATTTCTTTGTTGATGCTTTTATGCAATTGGTAAACTGTGTCATGCAAAAAGAATTTTAAAATGCCCAAATCAACGAATACTTAATAAGAAGTCCATAGAACAGTTATCTCTATAGAAAATTGCTATGCCTCAGAGTAATTTAAACCGCAGCTTTCCTGATGGGATGGGCACTCTTGCCCAATTCAGAAGATCATATGACATTTATGCCCTGTATTGCTTGCACCTCAACACATTAAGTAAAATATACTTTTGAAGTCAAAAGATTCAATAAAGTATACAAAATGTAGAATACATGTATCTGAAAAGAAGAAAAGGATCAGGACACTCTACCAGAACTAATATAGCATGAAGGACATTTCTCTGTCTCTCTGTCGCTCTCTCTCTCTCTCTCTATCTCTCTCTCTCTCTGTATGTTTCAATATATATGTATATATTGAATTAAATATAGAATTTTACAAATGCAGTAAGAAGGCTATATGAATATATATATATATATATATATATATATATATATATATATATCTCCCTCTCTCTCTCCATGTATATGTATGTGTATATATGTATGTGTATGTGAATGTGTGTGTGTATATGAATGTGTATGTGTATATGTATAATAGACAATCAGATAGATATTGCTAAATAGCAGCTTGCTGGTTCACCATCTGCTTACTTATGTAAAGATATACCCTATGTGAGGTCAGTGGCAGATTACAAAATATGTATACCTGTCTCCAAACTATGGTTTGGTGTTAATAATTTCTTTATATTAAATGTCATGGTTCCTCACCAAATCTTAAATTCCCCTATTTTCTTCTAAAATTCATTAAAAATTTGTCAGGAATATGCACTGGGTGATAAATCACATGTCTCAGCTTTTCATGCATATGTGAGGACTTGCCAGTTCTAGAATTTGAATCAAAAGAGTGTTGTGGTGTTTTTTCTTTGTAACCTTAGTCTAGAGAATCAGACTTAAGCTAACTGGAGGTTAGATCCAGGTAAGAGTAAGAGTATCTGTCTCAAAAATCAAGATAAAATACAAGGTGGAAATTTACCCAAAATTGAATTCTGACATAAAAATCATATGTGCTTAATACTATAAAAAATCAACTATGCATACATACACACACACACACATACACACACACACACACACACACACACACACACAGAGTGAGAATGAGAGAGAGAGAGAGAGAGAGAGAGAGAGAGAGAGAGAGAGAATATATCAATAATACCTTTCCACTTAATATTTGGACTCAGGATAACGTTGAAGAAAATAAAAATTTTGGCTACCCTGCCTGGTCTGGACTTGAAGACTTGCAATCATCTGATGAAGACACTCATCTTTTTGCCATTTATAACCTGTGCCGCTGCATAAAAAGGGACATGCATAAGATTGATTCTTATCTCAAAGTCTTGAGGTGCCGAGTTGTCTTTAACAATGAATGTTGAGTGCACACCCTGCAAAGTCCTGCCAGTATGGTCTTTGTTTTACCAGACTTGTAATGCTGTATTTCCTCTCAGTGCCTTCAGTGTTGTAATGAAATTTTTTTCATAAAATAAAATATAATTATTTAGAAATACCAGATTCAATGTAAAAATTGAGGAAAGCCTCTTGTTTCCCTTTAATATCATATGGATACAGGCTTTGGAAATATATATATGTAACATTTTCAGTTTTGTCAATCATATAATCTTATTTTAGATCACAGTGAATGGAGATAGAAAATTTAATAAAACCAAAGAAATAGATTGTTGGTATTCATCAGCACTGTTGGATCAAGGAGATAGTGCATAATGTTGCCCATTCGTGGCTTGCCAGTGTGTTAAATTAATAACTCTGTCTGGGGTTCCATTTTTAGTTTCAAGCCATGTACTTTGGGGGCCAACATTCTGATGTTGTTAAAGACAAGCTTCCACACAATGGATAGGAATAAAAGTATTCCCAGAATAAATATGGCTAGAATGATCAAGCTATATATGCCATCCTTGAAGCCTGACTAAGATGGAAATACTGACCTCAGGCCACAAATAACTTTATCAGCAGTGTCTGCAGCAAATCTCAGCAGAGCAGAATTCTTTAAATTCATAACCTCACTATGCAAAGTTAAAATATCCAGGAGTGTTACAATTAAAGTATCATGCAAGTATCTTTGAACTTTTTCCCAATTATAGTGACTATCATTGTAAATTTTAGAAGGAACACGAACTCATTGGTATTTAGTGTGACACTTGAGATAGCTCCTTTTTCTTAAACTCTGAACATCCTCTCCAATAATTGGATTAGAATCATAAAAGCATAATCTGTTGTTCCAAATGCCTATCTATATCCCGTTGAATGCTCAATAATATTGGTAACATTTTCTGTTAAATGATTATCAAAAGTAGTTGTCTTAACTTCTTGGGTCAAAGCAATTGCAGAAGCAGTGGTGCTAGCCTTAATGTAATGAAAGCTGCTATACCAGCATTAATCAAGCCCACTACCCTCTTGCTTCTGCATAAAGCCTGACTTATTTCTTCTAGTATTTGCAACAGTTTTTTTTTTTTTCAGAATTTCAAGGTCCTTTAATACTCACAGGCAATAAATCAAAAGCTGGTTGATAGACCACCACAATGGATATGTCAGGCTTCAACCCAATAACAAGTGTATAATCAACACAGCCTGCATTGAATAGTGTAGAAGAAACAAAAGTAATTTTAACATGACCAATTAATAAATGATTGGGAGCTTTAGCACATGCACTAACACTTGTTCAAAACCCAGATGCTGTCCCAACTTTGTGTATTGCTAACATAACATCTAGAGAACTGCAGCTAACTTCCAAATACGTCTCTGAAAATGTCCAGAACCAGTCTTCCAAATGAAGACTATAATTTACAATACTGGATTGATTTCTAGACCAGTCCATGATTGAGTCAGAATAACCAGTCACATTAAAGGAGAGAGAAGAGTCATTATAACTTCTCTTTTTGA
>NW_021605497.1:0-17386 GCF_004785775.1 Grammomys surdaster
TAAATATACACATATTTTAAATTTCATAAATGTGTTTCTCTATTGTGGGGTGAATAGACTTGTAGGTAGATTTGAGCTTGAAATCCAGATACCTTAAACCCCTATGACCCTGATTCACACGAAGTTGTGAGTTAGAAAATTTTCATGCTGGTAACTGAGGATGGACCATTTGCAAGGAAATTCTACACAGCTATTAAAAACAATGACATCATAAATTTTGCAAGCAATTGGATGGAACTAGAAAATATCATCCGGAGTAAGGCAACCCAGAACTAAAATGACATATATGGCATTGTTAAGTAGATTTTATCCAAGAATTCAGAATAGACATCATTCAACTCACAGAGCATATGAAGCATAACAAGAAGGAAGGCCCAAGTGTGGATGCTTCAATCCCACTTAGAAAAGGGAACAAAATAATCATAGAAGGCAGAGGGAGAGAGGAACCTGGGTGGAATAGGGAAGGGGGAGAAAAATTGGTGTCTCAGCTTTGGTGTCTCATATTTTAAAATTTAGATATATTTAAACATTGAAAATTGTGGTACACACACCAATGTTCCTCCTGTGGCCCACTCCAAGTCTTCAGATATGTGAAGTTGTTGACTCTGTGGGAAACAAGGAAAATAGCTTCCTATTTTCACTTTTATTCCAAGGCCTTGTGGAAAATTCCAAATGTTGAAAATGTCATACTCTGCACACTGATTTTCCCTGTGATTCATGTTCACCAGTTCTCCAACAGGGTTAGTGAATACCCTGGTCTTTAGCAAGGAAGCCACCTAAATGAGATACATCATTAGATGATTATGTCTGTATATCAATCAAGGCAATACAAAATTGAGAATGTCCTCTAATTTTTAATGGCTTCCAGGAAAGACAAATATATTAAAGTTGTCCTATCTAGTAAAATACAATATGCCTCATGGGTAGTTAAAAATGCTTATCAAGTAAAGAGTAACATAGTGTGTGCCTCTGTGTGTGTGTGTGTGTGTGTGTGTGTGTATGTGTATGTGTGTGTGTACGAACACATTTGGAAAAATAATTTTTAAAAATGAAGCCATGTATGTGAGAATGAGTGGGCAGTCTGAATATCTGGAAGTTGTGGAAACAAAGAGTGGTAGTGGGTCATTCACGTACATACAGTTTGCATATATTAAATAAACATAAGCTTAAGAAAATGTGTTGTCTTTATCATTTATCTTTTTTAAGTTACTTTAAATGGCAAACTATTAATCACAGCAAACGTACTAACTCCTTAGGAAATTATTCTAATCAAGTCATCACATAAGGCTTTATGATAAAACTCTTTGCTCCTAATTTATTTTTTGTTTTGTTTTTTATTATTGGATATTTTATTTATTTACATTTTAGATGTTATCCCCTTTTTCCATTCCCCCTCACTCCCCTTATTACATCCCCCCTCCTGATACTTCTATGAGGATGTGGCCCTACCCATCCACCAACTTCTCCCTCCTCAACCTCGAATTCCCTCAGACTAGGGCATCCAGCCTTCATGGGACCAAGGACTTCCTCTTCTACCAATGCCTGAAAAGGCCATCTTTCACTACACAGACAGCTGGATCCATGGGTCCCTCCAAGAATGTTTCCAGGCTAGCGATTTAGATCCTGGGAGCTCTGGTTGATTGGTATTGTCACTCTTCCAATGGGTCTTTAAGCCCCTTCATCTCCTTCAGTCTTCTCTCTACCTCTTCGATTGCAGACACCATGATCAGTTCAATGATTAGCTGTGAGCATCTGCCTCTGGCAGAGGCTCTCAGGAGACAGGTACATCAGGCTTCAGTTAGTATGCACTTCCTCACATCCTCAACCATGCCTCCATATGGTGACTGCACATGGGCAAGATTCCTGGGTCTGGCAGTCTCCAGACTGCCCCTCCTCCAGTCTGTGCTCCACACTGTCTCCTTACTTGCTCCCCTGAGGACTTTGTTACTCTTACCACAAAGGACCAAAGCACCCAGACTTTGGTCTTCATTCTTCTTGAGCTTCATGTAGTACTGGGAGCTTTTGGGCTAATATCCACTTATCAGTCAGTGCATACCATGTGTGTTCTTTTGTGATTGGGTTACCTCACTCAAGATGATATTTCCTAGTTCCATCTATTTGACTACGAATTTCATGAATTCACTGTTTTTAATAGCTGAATAGTACTCCATTGTGTAAATGTACCATATTTTCTGTATCCATTCTTCTCTTGAAGGACATCTGGGATCTTTCCAGCTTCTGATTATTATAACTAAGACTGCTATGAACATAGGGAAGCATGTGCCCTTGTTATATGTTGGATCATCTTTTGGGTATATGCCCAGGAGTGGTACAGCTGGATCCTCAGGTATTACTATGTGCAGTTTTCTGAGGAACTACCAGACTGATTCCTAGAGTGGTTCTATCAGTTTACAATGCCACCAACAGTGGAGGAGTGTTCCTCTTTCTCCACATCCTTGCCAGCATCTGCTATCACCTGAGTTTTTGACCTTAGCCATTCTGACTGGTGTGAGGTGAAATCTCAGGGTTGTTTTGATTTGCAGTTCTCTGATGACTAAGAATGTTGAACATTTTTTAGGTGCATTTCCATCATTTGAGTTTCCTCGGTTGAGAATTTTGTTGAGCTATGTACCCCATTTTTAATAGGGTTATATGATTGTCTGGAATCTAACTTCTTCAGTTCTTTTTCTATATTAGACATCAGCCCTCTATGAGATGTAGGATTGGTAAAGATCTTTTCCCAGTCTTTTGGTTCCCATTTTGTGCTATTGGCAATATCCTTTGCCTTACAGAAGCTTTGCAATTTTATGAGGTGTCATTTGTCAATTCTCTATCTTAGAGCATAAACCATTGGTTTTCTCTTCTGGATCTTTTCTGCTGTGTCCATGTAATCAAGGCTCTTCCCCACCAGCTCTTCTATTAGTTTCAGTGTATCTGGTTTATGTGGAGGTCCTTGATCCACTTGGATTTGAGCTTTGTAAAAGGAGATAAGAATGGATAAATTTGCATTCTTCCATATGGTGACATCCAGTTGAACCAGCACCATTTGTTGAAAGTGCTATCTTTTTTCCACTGGATGGTTTTAGCAACTTTGTCAAAGACAAAGCGTCCATAGATATGGGGTTTCATTTCTGGGTCTTAAATTCTATGCCATTGATCTTGCCTATTTGTAGGAATATCATGCACTTTTTATCACTATTGCTCTGTACTACAGCTTGAGGTCAGGGACAGTGATTCTCCCTGAAGATCTTTTATTGTTGAGAATAGTTTTTACTATCCTGGGTCTTTTGATATTCCAAATGAATTTGCAAATTGCTCTCTCTATCTCTATGAAGAATTGGGTTGCAATTTTGATGGGGATAGAATTGAATCTGTAGATTGCTTTCCACAAGATGGCCATTTTTACTATATTGTAGCTGCCAATACATGAGCATAGGAGATCTTACCATCTTTTGGATTCTTCTTCGATTTCTTTCTCCAGAGACTTGAAATTCCTGTCATACAGATCTTTTACTTGCTTGGTTAAAGGCACAACAAGGTATTTTATATTATTCGTGAAGGTTGTTATCTCCCTAATTTTTTTCTCAACCTGTTTGTCCTTTGAGTAAGGGAAGACTATTGATTTATTCAAGTTAATTTTTTTATCCAGCCACTTTCCTGAAGGTCTTTTTTTTTTTAAATCAGGTTTAGGAGTTCTCTCATTGAAGTTTTGGGGTTATTTAACTATACTACCTTATCAACTGCATATAGTAATATTTTGACTTCTTCCTTTCCAATTTGTATCCTTTTGACCTCCTTTTGTTGTCTAATTGCTCTGGCTAGAGCATACAGTACTATACTGAATAGTTAGGAAGAGAGTGCGTAGCATTGTCTAGTCCCTGACTTTAGTGGGATTGCTTTAATTTTTTCTCCATTTAGTTTGATGTTTGCCACTGGTTTGTAGTATACTGGTTTTACTATGTTTAGGTATGGGCGTTTAATTCCTAATCTTTCCAAGACTTTGATCCTGAAGGGGTGATGACTTTTGTCAAATGCTTTCTCAGCATCTAGTGAGATGATCTTGTGGTTTTTTTTTTCTTTGATATTACTTATATAGAGGATTTCGTTGACCGCTTTCCATATTTTGAGCCATCCCTGAATTCCATGGATAAAGCCTACTTGATTATGTTGGATTTTTTTTTTTGATATGTTCTTGGATTTGGTTTGCGAGAATTTTTTTTTGGTATTTTTGCGTCAATATTAATAAGTGAGATTGGATTGAAGTTCTCTTTTTTATTGGATCTTTGTTTGGTTTAGGGAAGAACATAATTGTGGTTTTATAGAACAGATTGTGTAGTGTTCCTTTTACTTTGTGGAATAATTTGAAGAGAATTGGTATTAGGTCTTCTTGGAAGGTCTGATAAAATTCTTCACTAAATTCATCCAGTCCTGGACTGTTTTTTTTTTTTTTTGATTGGGAAACTTTTAATACCTGCTTCTATTTCTTTAGGGGGATATAGGATTGATTAGGTGGTTTATCTGATCTTGGTTTAACTGTGGTAGCTGATATCTGTCTAGAAAATTGTTCACTTCATCCAGATTTTTGAATTTTGTTGAGTATAGGCTTTTGGAATAGGATCTGATGATTTTTTTTAATTTCCTCAGTTTCCATTGTTATGTCTTCCTATTCTAATCTTATTATCTTGGATACTGTCTCTGTGCCCTCTGGTCAGGCTAACTAAGGTTTTATATATCTTCTTGATTTTCTCAAAGAACTGGTTCCTGGTTCTGTTGATTCTTTTTATAATTCTTTTTGTTTCTACATGGTTGATTTCAGCCCTGAGTTTGATTATTTCCTGTTGTCAATATCTCTTGGATGTATTTGCTTCTCTTTGTTATAGAGCTTTCAGGTGTGCTGTCAAGCTGCTAGGGTATGTTCTCTAGGTTCTTTTTGTAGTCACTTAGAGCTATGAGTATTCCTCTTAGCACTGCTTTCCTTGTGTCTCAAAAGTTAGGTAATGCTGTTTCTTCAATTTCATTAAATTCTAAAAGGTCTTTAATTTCGTCATTTATTTCTTCCTTGACCAAGTTATCATCGGCTAGAGAGTTTTTCAGTTTCCACGTGAATGTCAGCTTTCTGTTGTTTTTGTTATTATTGAAGACCAGCCTCAGTCATTGGTGATCTGATGGGATACATGGGATTATTTCAATCTTCTTATATCTGTCTAGGCCTGTTGCTGAGAAGAAGGTATATTCTTTTGTTTTAGGATGAAATGCTCTATAGATATTTGTTAAATCCATTTGGTTCATAACTTCTCTTAGTTTCACTGTGTCTCTGTTTAATTCTGTTTCCACTATCTGTCCATTTACGGGAGTGCAGTGTTTAAGTCTCCCACTATTATTGTGTGAGGTGCAATCTGTGCTTTGAGTTTTAGTAAAGTTGTTTTATGAATGTTGGTGCCCTTGCATTTGGAGCATAGATATTCAGAACTGAAAGTTCATCTTGGTAGATTTTTCCTTTGACAGGAATGAAGTGTCCTTCCTTATCTTTTTTGACAATGTTTGGTTGAAATTTGATTTTATTCGATATGAGGATGGTTACTACAGGGAGTTTTAAAGTGTAGAAATCTTTCCCCTGATAAAATACTCTCTCACAAATATATGTGAGTTTCTGTGGGCCACTTAAAAGATCACACTGAAAATCTAAGCATAATGAAATGTAAAAATTTTTACCTGTTGACAGTCATTGAATATTCCTTTGGATTCTTTGATTTGCTGAGATTCTACTTTTTGAAGAATGAGTTCATGATAGGTGTGGGCCACAGCATACACAGCATTATACAAATTGTAACCTTCTTCACTCAGGGCCATGTCAAATTTGTGCAGTGCTAACCATTTCTCTGTGTTGTTGAACATAAAATGATCCGTCTTGCTATTGCTGTTCTTAGAGATTGAACAATTAAAATAATTCCACTTCTGCATAATCTGAGAAATGTCTATTGGATATTTGGAAATGTTTATTATTTGTACAAAATTGCTAAATTTAGTAATATCATTGTTGTGGTGTGCAAAAGTGACAGTCCCATGGAAGAAATCAAGGCTGAAATCTTTTTTATTTGTGATGACATCCCATTGTGAGGTTGTGATCCAGATTCTCTGAACACCTAAATATGCCCATCTTCTAAAGCTGACTTCTAGGGTAGAGTTCATTTCACCATAAATGATAACAACCTTGGCTGATGATGCCATAATTTTTTTTTCATATGTCTTAGTCCTTGTCGTGTATATCTGCATGGTTTCTGGGATCATATTCACAAATGCTAAACAGATCCCATGCCTTTGCATTTCTTCTCTCAAGTCTGAGAGAAACTGAATGCCCTGGTCATCATCTGAGATGACAAGTCCTATCCAAGTCCATCTAAAATGAACCATCAAGGATGCCATACCATGAGACAAACGTGTGTCCTTGGTTGCTACCTGATAGACATAGGGAAACTGGTCATGGTCACTCAAGTTAGGATTAAATGGTCCAAAGAAAACCTAGAGGATATATAAAGATGATGAAACATCCTGTAAGGAATATGAATGTTAGAAAGTTTGGATGTATATACAAGTAACATTACTCACATTTCAGAACTCCTATTGAGGATAGTAAGATTACACTATAAATATCACATATTATTCCTATTAGATTCTAGACTATTCCTGAGAAGTCACCATGTTATAAACACATACTTAACTGTTTTCTCAATGCATCAAAAATCTGATTATTTAATCCTTTATAATAAATGGATAACATATAAAAAAGAATACACACACAAACCTATACCAAGCAAATTTTCTCTCTAGGCACCTATGAATAGAGTAAAAAGTTGTTAATTCATCCAGTGTTACACATTCTCACCTTTGGGATCCTAGAATCAATTGCCAGTTTTAAGGATGTTGTCCATAATGGTCCTATAAGGTCTACAGGACAGCTTCCCTCTACTCCACATTCATAATTAATAAAACGCCAAGAAAAATTTTGTGATAAGTATTTTGTTTCCAGATTTTCAAATATATTTTCACACATGCCAGCACTGTGCGAGAATACCAAAGACTTGTTCGGTAAAAGATAAGGATTCCTGTTGATCTCATCAGTAGCAAAAAACATTACCAGAAAAGACTCAGATCTTCTTTCTGGTATTCTAAAAGAAGACATAGGGATGATTGTAGAGAGTGCTTGAAACATGAAATTTTCCCTCCAATTGCAGAAACTTCACACTAGGATACAGGTAAATGCTGATTTTTCTGAAATAAGCTTAAGAAATTAGTGATATTTGAGATTAATAAACCTTAAGAATTCTCCCAAATCCATCACTCTTATATGATAATTTTTATATTTGTGACAATGTATAAAGAGCTGTTTTATCTCTGAATGTCATACATGAACTAGATTACAGTTCTATAAACTAA
Source organism: Grammomys surdaster (assembly GCF_004785775.1). Lineage (NCBI taxonomy): Eukaryota > Metazoa > Chordata > Mammalia > Rodentia > Muridae > Grammomys > Grammomys surdaster. The sequence continues at coordinate 7,435 of NW_021605497.1, forward strand.
GGTTCTTACACAATATTCTTCAAGTTCTAATTACACAGAACCAGGTATCTTTAAAATCTTGAAGTCTTCAAGTCAGTTTCATCTTTACTGCTTCTAGTTTCAATGTCTAAGATATACACATGATCTTCTGGGCTCTTCCAAAGGCCTTTTGTCACTTCTCCAGCCATGCCTTCTGTAGCACTCTAGTCTCTGGTAGACTCCACTCCATTGCTGCTGCTGTTCTTAGTAGACATTGCATGATACTGGCATCTTCAATACTATGGGGACTTCTGATGCAACTAGGCTTCACCAATAGCCTCTCATAGGCTCTCCTCATGGTGACAAAGCTCACCTTCTTTACAAGAATCCTTTATATCTTAGACATCAACTGCAACTGAGACTGCACCTTCACCACTGGCCTACCCTGGCACCTCACAGTACCAAGCCTTAGCTGCTCTCCATGAACATTTCATACCTTCAAAACCCATACCACCTAGGTCATTCTTACTTGTTACCAACCCAGCTGCAACACAAGTGATAACCTTGGCTGTCTCTGGAACATAGCTTCTTTGTGATCTGAGAAAATGCTTACCAGAAGATTTCACCTCATTGATGCTGGTCTCTTCTTTAGCAATGCTAATTTTTTAGGTCCAGCTAACCAGCATCAATTTTCCCAGTAGTCCCTTCTATTCTTGAAGCTAATGCCAGAAGCCACCTATTTCTGCTGCTTGCTGTTGCTAGAACATACTGCCCCTTATTCTCTTATCAGATTTCTGTATTTCAACTTCCTCACTGCTGGAGTTTGTTCAGTAGATTGGCCTTGAAAACAAAGATCTTCATGCCTCTGTCTCCTGAATGCTGGTGATAAAGCTTTGTACCACCATGCCTGGACTTCTGCTTTTCTTCACCTAGAACTTATTCTATTCAAGACTGACCTTGAACTGAGAGATCTACTTGTCTTTTTTTTCCCATGGATTAAATGTGTGCATCACCATGCCTGTGCCTACGTTTTCATGACCACTCTTCCTGAACATTAAGATCAAAAGCCTGGGTCTTCCAGCCTCAGTATCTGTATCACATGTGGGTCCTCTATTTTTCAATTGTAGGTCATTCCAGACTGAAAGTCCAAACTATTCCTTGTTCAACTGCAAATACAAACAAGATTATGTGGGTAGAATCTTGCCCTGAGATCACCATTCCCTTAATATATTTATTTCCTTGAACATAGGTTTCAGCTCCATTTCACTTCCTGGGGTCCATTTATTATCATTTGAACCATATATTGTACTTTGATTCTTTCTAAGTTTGCTATGTTTGAACAGAATGCTCTTCATGGGACTAAACCAGAAAATAAAGACCTTCCTAGGATTTTTAGAAACTGCCTTTGTCAGTGCAATTAATATAAATCTCCTTACATTAGACACAGGTAGACTCTTCATACAAGGGCATAAAGCAGTCACATTCTTCACCAGTATACCACAAAAATAGTCTCCGGGCCACAGGCTGAAATTCTTATCTGCTGAAATATCTTAGGCCAGGTCTGTACAGTTCAAATCACTCTCAACAACAAAGTATTCTATATTCTTATTAGAATAGCCCTTTAAGCCCCATTTAAAGCATTCCACTGCTTTCCAAATCGACTTGCTTCTAAACAAAAGCATAGCCAAGCCTAACACAGCAATACTCCAGGCCCTGGTACTAATTTCTGTCTTCATTACAGTTTCACTGCAGAAAACAGGTACCATGACCCAGGCAACAACTATAAAAACAATGTTTGCTTGCAGCTGGCTTACAGGTTCAGAGTTTCAGATCATTACCATCAAGGTGAGAGCATCCAGCATCAAGGTATGAGTGGCGCCGAAACTGAGAGTCCTCTATCTTCATCTGAAGGCCTCTAGGAGAAGACTGGCTCTCTGGTGGTTAGGGAAAGGGTCTCATTTTCCCAGCCCCCCTGTGACACACTTCCTCGAACTGGCCACATCTACTCCAACAAGGCTATAACTCCTAATAGTGCCATTCTCTGGATCAAGCATATACAAACCAACACTATTTGACATATCAAATTTTCTATTCAATCACAGTAAATATTGTACTACATGAAATGCTAAATTACTGTGTAAATGCTAGATTTCCTGAAATAAGCTTGGGAAAGTAGAGATCTTTAGAGTTAAATACAATTTCAGATCATAAACATGTCAGTCTGATATGATAATTTTTATATTTCTGAAAATCCATAAAGAACTTGTTTTTTTACTCTGAAAGCCATGCATGAAATGGATTACAGTCCTAGAGAGTAAGGCTGATAAACAATACTCTTGATGCTCCAATACCACAGAAAAAAAATTTTAAAATGCCTTGAACAATATAAGAAATCCATAACCCCTTAAATTTTTTATTATGTGAAATTTGTTTTATGTATTAAATATCTCAATATTGAGTGTTTTAAGAATCAAATGATACAATAATATTTCATTCAACTTTTTGATTCATAACCTTTGGTACCATAACATTTTTATTAACACATACTGAATAATATGCATAACACAGGATCCTAGTTCACTTTAGTTCAAAATTATGTTTCAAAACATACAAAATAATCTTTGGAAACTAACATAGTAAAGGAACATAAAATAATAAAGAAAGAATCATTAAGAAATACATTAAAAAGCCAATATACAATACCACCTGACATGTTATATGTCTATATAAATTGTGTAATAATAATTTTACTTGAAAATGATTGTCTGTGTTTCTATGAGAAAATTTATGTAATTAGAAAGAAAAATTTTAAAACATGATAACAGGAAAAACTTGTTTCAGTCAAACAATACAAAAATGTTAATTTCATTATTATTGATGTCGAATCTTAGTACAAAGAACATACATGGGTTGGTCGATGGCTCCTTGCACATATGTATCAGAGGACTGTCTTTCATGTCCACCATGGGAGATCATGAGACTAATCCTGTAGAGACTTGATGTCCCAGGGAAAAGGTTGGTGGGGGTGGGTGGGTGGGTGGGTAGGGTATAAAAAGTATGGAGGTTTCTGGAGAAGTGGGGGTGGGGTGGTGATAAAGTGGTAAGGGGTTGGGAAAGCACTCTCTCAGAAGCCAAAAAGAGGGGAGATGTGGAGAAGAACTCTGGGATGGGGAACCAGGAGGGAGGCCATATTTGGAATGAAAATAAATAAAATAATTAAAATTTTAAAAATACTAATATTATACGCAATGAGAAAATTTTTCAATAATGATATTTCCATGGTTTTGTAAAAAATGCTTTTAATAGTTCCAATTGCTAATGTTTATCAAACATGATAATTATTTAAAGATACATTTCATTTAAATTTATGTATCCATACCAAAATATATAAAATAATACAATATACCACACAACCAGATTATTATTCTCTAGGCTCATTTGCACATCAATTTGATGTTACCTTTTAGTGTAACTGTTAATATGTCAATTTACTTTAAAAGGTATCAGATTTCTCTTAACAGCTCAGTCTTCCTAATTCTTTGCCATCCTTTAAGTGATGTCTGAGCACTGAGGTCTTTTTTCCATGTGAAGTGTGTTTCATCTGTCCCACAGTCTCCCAGTACATCTGTTACAATTAGGAATATGAGTTTGAACCCAACGTATTGAAACCACACTAAGTAGTGACACATTGAAAATACTAAAATAGTGATTGATGTGTTATATAATTTTCACTTATTCCTATGTTCCAATGGGAAGAACAGGACAGAATTCCAAAGTTTGTATATGCAACTACATATTTTTAATTACTGACATTGAAGCAGGAAAAAATTACTTACCTAAAATCAATGAGATAATTATAAAAATTTTCTTCTATATGTCCCTCATAGGTGAAAAGAATCAAACTACAGTCACTTTGCAAATCTCCATCATTATCTTCAGTATTCTGTGTCCTCCAGAAACAAATGGGATCAGTCAAACTGTACAAGATGAGATAAAACATCAGGAGCAAGAAGGAAATAGTGAAAGAATACAGCTTCTTCATGTCTGCTAGGATTTAAGATGGAGCACTTATGAAATCCGTTTCTTTTTCAGACAAACATCACACACACATTTACACCTATGTGTCTGTTTTAAGGCTATTGCTGTCTGAGAATCCACTTAATTATATTCTACAGTTCCTTTCCACTCATCCTGTGTCATAGTCCCTGGATACATCTGGAAAATTGTGGCCTCAAGCTCTGCATCTGTGGTCTGGAAGCTTTTGATCAAAACATTTTTGAAAACATGTTGTGAAGATCATGTTCTCTACCCTCAGGTGTCATGATTTTATTCATATCCATGGCAAACACTCCAGAGACAATATTCTCCTGAGCAGCTTGGGCCAGACCATGTGTCAACAGCCACATGTAAGACACAATTGGCAATCATGGTAATGGATTTCATCAGAACTTCCATAGTAAATGTTGATAAAGTCACAACTGTCCCATGCCATTCAGACTTTGAGTTGAATCATGGGACACTATATCTTCCATTGTCTAGTCTAAGTAAGGGCAATCTCACAAGCAATAGTGAGGCAAGAGTTGAGCATTCTCTCTGTTGTACATATATCATTGTATGATAAAACCTCTTCAAACTTCCTGTGATTCCTGTCATCTGGAGAATCCAGTGATGCCTGGAATTACATAGATTCAACACCTATCCTGTCCAGTATTAGTACCTGTGCAGACACTCACTGAAATATAATGAAATCTCTTGCCTAATCTTCAGTTCATGGCAGGCAGTGCCTTTTGATAAAACATTTCTGTGGTTGATGTTTGCTCATACCTCATTAAGATGACTGAGAACAATTTCATACATTTTACTCAAAGGAATGAGAGAATTTAATTGTCATTTATGAGAGAATTGTACTCCTAATGTCAGCATACACTTTATATTTTTCAACCACCCCTAGTTGGTATTTGTTTTGATACAATATTGTGTTGGATTACATTATAACAACCCAGATGTACATCTGACATGTTAATTTATGTAACTTTGTTAGATAACAATGTGTGACACCGATAGAGCATTGAATTTTATATGTAATTGTTTGAATTACCTTATTCTTCTGCCATGATGGCCCCACTGAATTCTCTTCCCACTAAAAATTAACTGGGGTCTTTAAATCTATCTATTCAGTACCAGTACATGCATTTTTGGAATGGTTGATATTTCATGGGCTTATAATAGTGTCTTATTATAGAGTTTATTGCACTAATTTGGTTATTGTGAACAGGACTTTTTTGCATCCTTTGGTTGAATTATGTTTTTGTTAGTTTAAATATCCTTTCAGTAATTTTGCAGACCTTCTGATTGGGTGAATTGAATATGCTGATGCTTGTGATTTTATATCCTTTTTGCATACTGGATGGAATGGCCATGTCAAATGGATTAGGAACATGCATTCTCTCTAATATGGAGGCAGACTCTGCACTCTATTGTGACTTCTATTGATATGCCATCCTGATCTGTGGCTGTCTTTTGGATGTCAGTTGCTGTGCATGAACATTGGTCTTGGATTCATAAAGTACTCATTTTATCAAGCCAACTAATCAGACACTCAGGTCCTTGAATATTGTTGAATTTTCTTTTGCCATATTTTAGAAATAAGCCTCTATGCAGTTCTTCACAGAGACATACTTCATGTTGCAGTATTTGTTAACTTTCTCTTTTTGTATAAAACTCATATTATTGACTTGACATGGTAGAAATAATACACACAACAGTCAACAGTGTCCTTCCTGATTATTAAGAAAAGCTTTGACTTCTTTTTCCTTTTAAGTTATTCTGTTGGCTGGCAATCTTAACATATTCACTATAATACTACAAGAGTATTTAAAATAAAATTTAACTTCCATGTTTAACAGATATTATTCCATAGATTCCTTCAAATTTGTTGTCTGTTTATTTCTTGTTGATATCAGATGTCTGATACCAAATTGTGTTATGTGGAGCATGTGATAATCTCTATCCCATTTTCATTTCATAGAATAATATTAAAATAATTGATGATGAATTTTCATTAAATGATTGACATCATTTGTTAAAGAAATATTCTTGTACTGATTGTTTCTCATTAGTTGGATGCAGTTTGTTGTTTCTTAAACCACTTGAAACTTGGTGTGACTCAACACAGAAGCAAGATTTATTCAAAGCACTGAAGCAGTTATGAGTATCTACAGTTATCACTCTATGTTGATGTTAAGAATTCACCTTCAATGACTGAGATTATAAATATCAAATATCTCATTGATTAACCACATGTATTTGCAAGACAATGTGATGGCCATCGTACATCCACATACCAAAATCATAACTTCAGTTTCTTCCTTACAATTCATGAATATCTCATTCAGTTATAATTACCCTGACTTATGTAGAAAATGAACATTCCATTTAATCTATGAAAAAAATCTGACGCTTCCGCACCTGCCTGGTCCTCTGGGCTGGAGCAGACACAGAGTCGGTCTGCTCCTGTCCTGTTGAGAAACTGAATCCTGAGTCATCCAGGAGCCACTGCACTCAGAGCAGCTGGTAAGAACTCCATCTCACTCCCTAAACCCCAGAGATACATCGGGGAGCCAGGGACATCCAGGGCACAGCAGCTACCCAAACCCCGCCCCTCCGGAATTCCACTTTCCTTCTGACCCTGCCTGGTCCTCTGGGCTGGAGCAGACACAGAGTCGGTCTGCTCCTGTCCTGTTGAGAAACTGAAACCTGAGTCATCCAGGAGCCACTGCACTCAGAGCAGCTGAAACTGAATCCTGAGTCATCGAGGACCCACTGCACTCAGAGCAGAAGGATTTCCAGATCCAAGAGGTGGCCTGAGTCCCAGGAGTTCTTCCACCCAGGAGATTAGGAGCATAAGACCACAGAGACCTCTGGACTCTGAGGAGCTCTGCAATAAGCAAGATAACTGGAAATACAGACTCCAGTTTTACACAGTGAGGGCAGGTACCACTAGAGTTAACCAGATGGTGAAAGGCAAGCGCAAGAACATAAGCAACGGAAACCAAAGTTTCTTGGCATCATCAGTGCCCAGTTCTCCCAATATAGCAAGCCCTGAACACCCCATCACACCTGAAAAGCAGGATTCAGAATTAAAATCACTTCTCATGATGATGATAGAGGATTATAAGAAGGAATTAAGTAACTCCCTTAAAGAAATACAGGAGAGTACAAGTAAACAGATAGAAGCCCTTAAAGAGGAATCACAGAAATCCCTTAAAGAAATGGAAGAAAACACAAAGAAGGAATTAAACAAAAACATTAAGGATCTGAAACTAGAAATAGAAACAATAAAGAAAGTTCAAAGGGAGACAACCATGGAGATAGAAAACCTAAGAAAGAGATCAGGAGTCACAGACGCAAGCATCACCAACCGAATACAAGAGATAGAAGAGAGAATCTCAAATGCAGAAGATACGGTGGAAAATATTGACACAGTTGTCAAAGAAAATGCAAAATGCAAAAAACTCCTAACTCAAAACATCCAGGAAATCCAGGACACAGTGAGAAGACCAAACCTAAGGATAATAGGTATAGATGAGAATGAAGATTTCCAACTTAAAGGGCCAGTAAATATCTTCAACAAAATTATTGAGGAAAACTTCCCTAACCTAAAGAACAAGATGCCCATAAACATACAAGAAGCCTACAGAACACCAAATAGACTAGACCAGAAAAGAAATACCTCCCGTCACATAATAATCAAAACATCAGATGCACAAAACAAAGAAAAAATACTAAAAGCAGTAAGGGAAAAAGGTCAAGTAACATATAAAGGCAGACCTATAAGAATTACACCAGACTTCTCACCAGAGACTATAAAAGCCAGAAGAGCCTGGACTGACATCATACAGACCCTAAGAGAACACAATTGCCAGCCCAGATTACTATACCCAGCAAAACTCTCAATCACTATAGATGGTGAAACCAAGATATTCCATGACAAAACCAAATTTGCACAATATCTTCCCACAAACCCAGCACTTCAAAGGATAATTGATGGAAAATGCCAACACAAGGAGGGAAACTACAACCTAGAAAAAGCAAGTAAGTAATCTTCCAACAACCCCAAAAGAAGATACAAACATAACTTTACCTCTAATAACAGAAATAACAGGAAGCAACAATCATTTTTCCTTAATATCTCTTAACATCAATGGTCTCAATTCCCCAATAAAAAGACGCAGACTATCAGACTGGATACACAAACAAGACCCAGAATTTTGCTGCATACAAGAAACGCACCTCAGTGACAAAGACAGACACTACCTCAGAATAAAAGGGTGGAAAACAATTTTTCAAGCCAATGGTCCCAAGAAACAAGCTGGAGTAGCCATTCTAATATCAAATAAAATCGACTTTCATCCAAAATTAATCAAAAAAGATAAGGAAGGACACTTCATACTCATCAAAGGAAAAATCTACCAAGGTGAACTCTCAGTTCTGAACATCTATGCTCCAAATGCAAGGGCACCTACATACATAAAAGAAACTTTACTAAAGCTCAAAACACACATTACACCTCACACAATAATAGTGGGGGATTTCAACACCCCACTGTCAGCAATGGACAGATCATGGAAACAGAAACTAAACAGAGACATTTTGAAATTAACAGAAGTTATGAACCAAATGGACTTAACAGACATCTATAGAACATTTCATCCTAAAACAAAAGAATATACCTTTTTCTCAGCACCTCATGGTACCTTCTCCAAAATAGACCATATAATTGGTCACAAAACAAGCCTCTACAGATACAAAAAGATTGAAATAATCCCTTGCATCTTATCAGATCACCACGGACTAAGACTGGTCTTTAATAATGACAAAACCAATGGAAAACCCACTTGCACATGGAAACTGAACAACTCTCTACTCAATGATGACTTGGTCAAGGAAGAAATAAAGAAAGAAATAAAAGACTTTTTAGAATTCAATGAAAATGAGGACACATCATACCAAAACTTGTGGGACTCCATGAAGGCAGTGCTAAGAGGAAAGATCATAGCTCTAAGTGCCTAGAAAAAGAAACTGGAAAGAGCACACACTAACAAGTTGACTGCACAACTAAAAGCTCTAGAACAAAAAGAAGCAAATACACCCAGGAGGAGTAGAAGGCAGGAAATAATCAAACTCAGGGCTGAAATCAACCAAATAGAAACAGAAAGAACAATACAAAATATCAATAAAACCAGGAGTTGGTTCTTTGAGAAAATCAACAAGATAGATAAACCGTTAGCCAGATTAACCAGAGGGCACAGAGACAGTATCCAAATTAATAAAATCAGAACTGAAAAGGGAGACATAACAACAGAAACTGAAGAAATTCAAAAAATCATCAGATCTTACACAAAGGCCTATACTCAACAAAACTGGAAAACCTGGATGAAATGGACAATTTCCTAGACAGATACCAGGTACCGAAGTTAAACCAGGAGCAGATAAACCATCTAAATAGTCCCATAACCCCTCAGGAAATAGCAGCAGTCATCAAAAGCCTCCCCACTAAAAAAAGCCCAGGACCAGATGGTTTTAGTGCTGAATTCTATCAGACCTTCAAGGAAGACCTAATACCAATTCTCTTCAAACTATTCCACAAAATAGAGACAGAAGGAACACTACCCAATTCATTCTATGAAGCTACAATTACACTCATTCCCAAACCCCACAAGGACCCAACAAAGAAAGAGAACTTCATACCAATCTCCCTTATGAACATCGATGCAAAAATACTCAATAAAATTCTAGCAAACCGAATCCAAGACCACATCAAAACAATCATCCATCATGATCAAGTAGGTTTTATCCCAGGAATGCAGGGATGGTTCAATATTCGGAAATCCATCAATGTAATCCACTATATAAACAAACTTAAAGAAAAAAACCATATGATTATCTCACTAGATGCTGAGAAAGCATTTGACAAAATTCAACATCCCTTCAT
>NW_021605498.1:0-5793 GCF_004785775.1 Grammomys surdaster
TCAGATGGGCATTGTTTTGGCATTACTAATGTTCCCACTGATGTCACTTCTATAAGTATACATTGTGAATACATAGCAGGAGAAATAATAATAGAGGTAAAAGTGTGTTTTACAAAATATATATCTTAAATCATACTTACCAAAAAAGTATTTCTCTTAAATAACAAAACCGTACAAACAAGGAACTCCACCACAAACTTATAATAGGTTATAAGAGACTGGGATGTTATCATCTGTCCAGTAGATATATGAAATTTTTTCCTTCTCTGTAAAAAAATCCAGCAGCACTTTCAATTTTGCCAGATATTACCATCCTAACCCGATGTCAAATAATCAAAAATTAGCCTAACCTACTTCTAAATAATATAGAACACTTAACTTAGCAATGAGCATCAGTAACTCTGGAGCAAATATCATTGTTTTATTCTTATTTGATCTGAGTTTGTCTCTCAGTAAACTGTGGAGCAATAGCCACAGACATCAAGAGAAAAGATAAAGGTCTTACAGTAGGCATTCTTAATAACATTAGGCAAACGTAATGAAATACCCCTCCTTGGCCCTTGAGATTGCCAAGTGTTTCTGGCTCTTATTTTTAGAACCTGGGGCCACATCATGGGAAGGAAATTGAAGGTCAATAACTGAAGGTGACCATGTGTATTCAGAGCAATTTAAAGATACAGGAACATCTGGGCATCTTCCATTTTTCTGATTTGCTATCCATGGTCCATGAAAGTTAATAGTGGTATTTCATGAACAAAGACACGTTTCTGTTCTTTAAACAAGCTGCTGCTTACAATTAGTTTTATTAGTTTAAATAGTTGAATACTTACACTTTTTAAGGAATGGATATGAAACTGTAAGATCTTCTCACATGTAAGCAGATTTGTACATATAGATTACAACTTTACACTCTGTGAACTGAAAGCATTGATTCAACAAATTATACAATCAGAATGAGGTATTTTCTGGCCCTGTCATTTTTTGATGGTTGACTCATTTCAGGAAGAGTACTTGCTTTAATCCTTGGTTGGTTTGCTTGGTTTTAAAAGTTACAGTTTATATTTTTTGTTTCACATTACTGTTACTATTATTACCCATTTATTTATTGATTGATTTTACATCTTGAATGCTGCTGCCTCCCTCATCATCCTTCAGCGAGTCTCTTCCATTCTTCTCGGAGCGTGTTAGGGTTCCCTGTGTTATCTTTGCCCCCCGGCACATCAACTCTCTTTTCAGGGTTAGCATATCTTCTTGTACTGAGGCCAGTTTGTGAAAGGTTTCCACAGACAGTGAATAGCTTTAAGGACAGCCCCCAGTCCACATGTTGGGAAACCCACATGGAGACTGAGCTGCACATTTACTACAATCATGCCATGGGTCATGATGTAGCTTCGGTATACTACTTGGTTGGTGGTCAGTCCTTGATAGTTCCCAGTGGTCCAGGTTAGTGGACTCTGTTGGTGTTCCTGTGGAGTCCCTATCTCCTTCAGGACCCTGAATCCTTCCCCTAACACTTCCATAAGAGTCCTTGAGCTCCATCCAGTGTTTTTGGCTGTTGGTCTCTTTATCAGTTTTAGTCAACTGCTGGGTGAATCCACTCAGAGAGCAGTTATGATAGGCTCCTATCTGGATGTCCCACATAGGAGCTGGCCTCCTTTGAGACAGGCAGAGCTTCAGGCTGTGAAGTAGAGTCCAGATCTCTGATTGCAGGTAGTAGTGTGGACTGGCAGCCAGGAAAGGCAATAGGAACAGACAGTAAGATTACTTCACTGATACTGGACCCAGAACTCTGCTTCTTTGATTCTAGTCTTAAGTAAGAACACATAAACTCCTGCCTGTATGTTCCACTTTTGAGCCAAAATTCTGGTTGGCAACAGGTTGGGAATCTCTTAAGAAAGTAGGGTCTCAACCAGTTGTTCTCAGCCTTCCTAATCCTGTGACACTAATATAGTTCACCATGCTGTGGTCATCCCTAACCATGCCATTATTGTGCTGTTATTTTGTAACTGAAATTTTACTACTCTCATGAATTATAATGCATAATATATAATATATCTGATATGCCGGACATATGACTTGTGACCCCCAAATGGACTGTGACACACAAGTCGAGAATCACTGGTCTAAAATGCTATTTTTATACAAAAATGTTTCTCAGATACTTTCTACACTGTACAGTGGCCATTACTTTTCTTGTGGGAAGCATGTAGTACACATACATAATTTTAAAATTTCCCATAATTCTATAGGGTGAAGTGATTTGCAGAAAATATTCTCGGCAATAATATAGCTGTATATTCTTACTTCTTTTGAACTCTCATTATTATTCTGATTATACAATTAGCTGATCGACAAAACACTTATGCCCATATTTCTCAGTATTTAGAGTTTTGTAAGTAACATTACTTGTTAGACAATCAACAGTAAAATCTCCCTTTTCTTTGTATAGTATTCCATTGAATATGCCACAATCATATGTCCTCTTGCTCAACCATCTCATCCGTGAGTTTTCAAAAATAAAACCTCTTCCAGGAATGACCTAGACACCTATCTCTTGTCTCTCCATACCTTCCCTCATGTCCTGTGGGATCTGACTTGCAGGAACTCATTATTTGGGAGTGACCTCTCCAAACAGGTAAGGGGATCTGATTTTTCCTTTTGAGAACAAAGTCCTCGTTGTGACCCAGGAATTGGGACCGCCTCAGAAAGGTCATCAATGTTAAAGGACACCCTAGGACTGCATTCTTCTGGAGTGGGAGATGCATTGATCTATTTCAGGAAGGATTGGATAGGGAGATAGTTAATGTAGCTTGAAGAAAATGAATAATTTCTTTCTGGTTCTTTTGTTATTTCCTTTTTTCTTTCTTTTCAGATACTGATTTTAGATATTGATGTTTAGCCAACAACATGCTGTGTGTCCAAGAAGACTACAGTGGAGTTGACAAAATCCAGATTAACTAGGGTTTTGTTTGTTTTCTGTTGTAGCTGTATTTGGAGCACATGATAGTTGTGCTTCATCGTTATGAGATTATTACAGTTCTGAAAAACTCACCCCAATTGCACTTTTGGTCATATAAATGCAAATTGAATACAAATATATATACAAAATGTGTATAAGGAATAATGATAGAAAAATAGTATATTTTATATACTTTCTATTATTTTAGCATCAGATCCTACTTCTATAAAAAAGAAAGGTGTATGTTTACAATAGTTCAGGTCTATTTACCTCAGGGTTTCTGTAGCTCTTTATTTTACTATAAACCCATCTGCTTTAATATTTTATCACTTTATTTGTGTACTTTCTATCCTGATTGCAGTACTCTCCACTAAGTCTGCTCTTCACAACCTCCTTCTCCTCCCTCAGTTTAATTTTAATGTAAAACGTAATTTAACTTTTTTTTTTTAATTTTGGGAGAAGTTACCAGGGGAGAGGGGAGGTATGGAAGGAATGGAAAATGAGTGTTACTGAAATGCATGATGAGAAATTCACAGTGAATCAATGAAGAATATACATTTTGATAAGGAAAAAAATGACAATAAAAAGAAAAGTAAGCAAGGGTATATTTTAACTTGTAGTTTCCAGAAATAAGGTCCACCAGAAGGAAGTCATGGTGATGTTACTCACAATGAAGTAACCCAGGGAATAGCTTGTTCAATTTAGAATGTGGCTTAATTTACTACTATTGCTATGATAAAACACTGTGAAAAGCAACTTATGGAGGACAGGTTACACTTCATGATTTACTTCTAGTTATCAGTTAATTACTGACAAATGTCAGGGCCCAAACTGAAGTAGGGTAGGAACCTGGAGGCAAGAACTGAAGCAGAAACTATGTAAGAGTTATGCTTCCTGTCCTGCACCTCATATCTTTCTTTGTGTGATTAATAGCTCAAGGGTGGTACCATAATGCAGATCTGGGCCCTACAATTTCCATTGTTAATCAAGACAATATCCCATAGGCTTCCCTACACACTAGGACAATCTGATGTAGGCATTTCCTCAACTAAGATCCCTCTTCTCACCAACTTCTTCTCTTAGACATTTTCCTATTTCTATAATAAAACACCAGGAGTAAGGCAACTTATAGAAGTAGATATTTATTTGGGACTTAGAGAAGTAGAGAGATTACATTCCTTCAAAGTCATGAGAGAGGAGCATGGCTGCAGGAAGGAAGGACAACCAAACAGGAATCAGAGACCTGGGGGCTCTCATCTTAGGCAGCAAACACGAAGCATAGAGAATACACAGCAAATGGCACCTGGCTTGTGTAACTTTAAATCTAACCAATGACATGCTTCCTCCAGGAAAGCCAAGCCACTTAAACCACACAAAAGGTCTCACAAAGATGGCATCCTATTTAAACCATCACAATGAAACTCCTCCCCACACCCTGCAAAAAATCACCAATTTGAGAAACCTTTGAACTCTTTAATTTGATTCACTCACAGGAATTCTAGCAGCATATTAGTTCTGAAATGTTACTTTGCTTTACTAGCTCCTCCATTCTTTGCAAGATGTATGAAATTTTAACTATGTTATGTATGTTGCAAAAGAGTCTCCATTTTAGACAGAGACTTCATTTCACAGGTTCATATCTGCTTGTAGTAACTGCTATTTTCTTCATCATTTTAGATGTCAATTTTTTTATTGTTTTCAATTTTGTAAAGTACTTGAAATGACAGAGGATCTTGTTTTAGCCTTGTGGCGTTACAGATGTCTTTTATACAAATCATGATTGACAAGAATGTAAACGTTTTGGGAGACGATGACAGTACAATTTGTAAGGATATTCAAAAGAGATCTGATGACCTTAAGATGTCACTAAATACTGCTGGTAAGTCACCTGTTATGAAAGGTCCTTAGGTGGCCACAGTGGGAAAACCTCCAATGCTAATACTGAGGAATTAAAGATTTCACCTGCTCTTTCTCAGGAGGAAAGGTCATAAGTGTAAGAGAAGTTTTAATTAGTAATCAAATGAATGGAAGTATGATATCATTGCCTGATTTCATGAATTTGTAAATATCAGAGTAGCATATCATGATATGAGAGTATGGGATAAGTTTTTTTAAACAACACTTTAATTAAATTATATATTAATATATATATATGTATATATGTACATATATATGTTTACATATAGACACACACACACACACACATATATATATATATGTATGTGTATATATATATATACATACTTACATGTATGTATCACAGAAGGACTCCTTATTTAGCCTCTGTATGACTTTCAGAATATTACCTGCTATATTTCTCACTTTTCATTACATGGTCTATAAGTCATATAAGATATCTTGGCTATGAAATTGTTTTTAAAAACTCAAACAATTATTTGATTCTAAAATCCATTAAATATACTACAAGACTGAACCATGTGGTCACAAGCTTTGCTGTCCTTGTGTAAAAACTCTACTGTTTGTTTAATTTACTTTGAGAGATAATCTTGACAAGTGCTTAGCATTTGCTATAAATATTAAGCTGCACAGGACCCATTACAACACATATGTGAAGAATAATAAAGATGCTAAATAAACATACATGATTTAACAGGTAACATCATTCAAAATGTGATATACTGTTAACTCGGGTAATTTTCTGTGTAAAGTTCAGAAAGTTCACTGAAAACGTAGTCTTATCTGAAGTGGGGTGAATCTGTCATCTGAGAATGTTTGTCTAAAGAAGACATTTTATGTTTCATTTAGGATGGGACAATGGAAAAACTTCAACATATAATGTTCCACAGAGGAACTATTTGTTACAAATAGTTTCA
>NW_021605499.1:0-4628 GCF_004785775.1 Grammomys surdaster
GAAACTACTGCATAAAAAAGAAAGAGAAAGAACAATGCCAAACTCATTCTCTGATGCCTCAGTCACCATGATTCCTAAACCACACACTGATTTAAGAAAGAATGCTTTAATGCTTCTTAGAGGGGGGAACTCACAGGAGGAAATATGGAGACAAAGTATGGATCAGAGACTGAAGGAAATGCCATCCAGAGACTGTCCCACCTGGATATCCATCCCATATAAAGTTGCCAAACTTTGATTCTGTTGTGGATGCTTGGAAGTGCTTGCTGACAGGAGCCTGGTATGGCTGTCTTCTGAGAGGCTCTGCCAGGGCCTGACAAATACAGAGGTGGATGCTTGCATTTAACCATGTGATTGAGTGGAGAGTCCCCGTTGGTGGAGTTGAAGAAGGAATTGAAGGAGCTGAAGAGTTTTGCAGCCCAGTGGGGGGAGCAATAGTCTCAACTGGCCAGACCTCCTACAGCTCCCAGGGACTAGACTACCATCAAAGTTTACACCTGGAGGGACCCATGGCTTGAGCTCGATATGTGGCAGAAGATGGCCTTGTTGGACCTCAGTAGGAGGAGGGGGCCCTTGGTTTTGTTGGGGTTTGATCCTTCAGTGTAGGGGAGTGTCAGGGCAGGTAAGTGGGAGTGGATTGTTGGGTGGGGGTGCTGCCATATATAGGCACGGGGAGGAGGGATGGGATAGGGATTTTTTTCAGAGGGGAGACCTGGAAATAGAATAACATTTAAAATGTAAATAAAGAAGATATGCAATAAGAGAAACAAAAGATGAAGAAAAAGAGAAGATGGAATTCTGAAGCAAACATTTGTATCACATCAATAGTGGAGAAATTTCATTGTGTTTTATTATATCTTTAATCTCAGAATGCAGCAGACAAAGGCAGGATCTGGATGCAAGAGGATAGTGGGGGGGAAAAGTAGATCATGATCAGGTATACACAGTGGGTGGAGGAAGAAAGGAGAATAGCCCTCAGGGCCATCACCATATGGATGGAAGTATACATCGGAGGGTGGGATGTGGCAAGACTCTGTAGAAATTACCAGAGTCCTTGAAGGTGAGACACTCTCATGACTCAAAGGAGGGACTTTAGATAAAATCCCACCAGTGGGGAGAGGGCAGTCATAGAGTCCACCTCCAGTAGAAAGATAAATCGTCAAGTGGAGCAATGAGGTTGCCAAAAACTTTGACCCAGAATTGTTCCTGCCTAAAAGAACTGCAGGGAAAAAAGTGGAGATGAGACTGAGCAAGAGGAGGTCCAGTAATTGTTCTACGTTGGGATCCATCTTTAGAGGAGTCTTGAAGGCCTGTCATAATTATGGATGCTATAGTCTGCTTATAGACAGGAGCCTAGCATGGCTGCCCTATGAGAGGCCCATCAAGCAGCTGACTGAGACAGAAGTAGGTCCTTACACCCAAGTTGGACAGCAGCCTGGGACCCTGTAGTTGAAATATGGAATTGTTGGAAGAATCTGAGCAGGAGACCAACTGCATCGGAAAACTAGCAGTCTCACCGAACCTGGACCCCTGAGATCTCTCAGACACTGAACCACCAATCAGGCAGCATATGTGAGCAGGTTCGAGACCCCTGATATTTATACAGCAGAGGACTGCCTAGTCTAGCCTCAATGGGAGAAGAGCAGCCTAACTGTCCAAAGACCCAGGGTGCAGGCAGTTCTGCATGGGAGGGCATCGTCTTGGAGTTGGGGGATGAGGAATGGGATGAGAAATTGTGGGAGGAAGGAATGGGAGGGAAAGTAACAGCTGGGCTGTGAAATAATAAGTGTATTATATATAAAATAAAACAAAATAATGATTATAAAGTAAAAAAAAACAAAAAAAAAAACAAAAAAACCATGGGCTCTGTAAGGTGTGGCTACAACCAGAATAGCCTCAAAGTGTGGATGAGGATAATGGATTAGAATGTTGCAAGTGGGAGGAGCCAAAGAGTGGGAGGAGCCGCCAAAGAAAATGAACCCACACACTTGATCTTTGACAAAGGAGCAAAAACTATCCAGTGGAAAAAGGACAGCATTTACAACAAATGGTGCTGGTTCAACTGGAGGACAACATGTAGAAGAATGAAAATTGATCCATTCTTATCCCCTTGTACAAAGCTCAAGTCTAAGTGGAGAAAGGACCTCCACATAAAACCAGATACACTGAAACTAATAGAAGAGAAGGTGGGGAAGAGCCTCAAATACTTGGGCACAGGGGAAAAGTTCCTGAACAGAATTCCAATGGCATATGCTCTAAGATCAAGAATTGACAAATGGGACTTCATAAAATTACAGAGTTTCTGTAAGGCAAAGGACACTGTCAATAGGACAAAACGACAACCAACAAATTGGGAAAAGATCTTTACCAACCCTTCATCTGGTAGAGGGCTAATATCCAATATATACAAAGAACTCAAGAAATTAGACTCCAGACAACCAAATTACCCTATTAAAAATGGGGTATAGAGCTTAACAAAGAATTTTCAACGGAAGAAACTCGAAAGGCCGAGAAGCACCTAAAGAAATGTTCAGCATCCTTAGTCGACAGGGAAATGCAAATCAAAACAACCCTGAGATTCCATCTCACACCAGTCAGAATGGCTAAGATTAAAAACTCAGGTGATAGTAGATGCTGGCGAGGGAGTGGAGAAAGAGGAACACTCCTCCATTGTTGGTGGGACTGCAAGATGGTGCAACCACTTTGGAAATCAGTCTGGCGGTTCCTCAGAAAATTGGACATAGCATTACCTGAGGATCCAGCTATACCACTCCTAGGCATATACCCAGAAGATGCTCGAACATATAACAAGGACATATGCTCAACTATGTTCATAGCAGCCTTGTTCATAATAGCCAGGAGCTGGAAAGAACCCAGATGTCCTTCAACTGAGGAATGGATTCAAAAACTGTGGTATATTTACACAATGGAGTATTACTCAGCTATTAAAAACAATGAATTCGAGAGGTTCCTATGTAAATGGATGGAACTAGAAATTATCATCCTGAGTGAGGTAAGCCAATCACAAAAGAACACACATGGTATTCACTCACTGATTATTGGATATTAGCCCAGAACCTTGAAATGCCCAAGATGCAACTCACAGGCCACATGAAGCCCATAAAGAAGGAAGACCAAGTGGGAGTGATTCGGTCCTTCTTAGAAGGAGCAACAAAATACTCAAGGGAGCAAATATGGAGACAAAGTGAGGGACAGAAACTGAAGGAGGGGCCGTCTCAAGACCACTCCACCTGAGTATCTATCCCATGTGCAATCACCAAAGGTAGATGCTGATGTGGAAGTCAGGAAGTGCATGCTGATAAGAGCCTGATATGGATATCTCCTCAGAGGTCTTCAAGAGTCTGACATACTCAGAGGCAGATGCTCACAACTAGCCATTGAACTGATCATGGGGTTCTCAATAGAGGAGTTAGAGTGAAGACTGAAGGAGAGCTGAAAGGATTTGCGGCACCATGAGGAGAGCAACAATACCAACCAACCACAGCTCCCAGGGTCTAAACCACCAGCCTGGGAGCACTTAGGGAGGGATCCTGTGCTTCAGTTGAATATGTAAGAGTGGAGGGCCCTGCTGGGCATAGGTGGAAGAAGAGAACCTTGACCTCATGAAGGCTGGATGCCTCAGGGGGTGGGAATTTTGAGTGTGGGGAGGTGGAAGAGGGGGGGTAGATAGAGGATACATCCACAGAGAAGAAGGAGGAGGGGTGAGGGAATTGGGGGTTCCTTGGTGGGTGGGGGATGGGGTAAGGGGACAGCATAGGAAACGTAAATAAAACATCCAATAAAAATTAAAAAAAAAGAATGTTGCAAGTGTGAGGAGCCAAAGAGTGGGAGGAGCCGCCAAAGGCTAGGCGGAGCATTGAATCTAAATTTGGAGAGATTTTAAGGGCAGGTCTTCTGAGAAGAGTTGAAACAGACAATTGAGCAAGGTGCAGCAACCCTCTGGATTCCTGGTGAGTTGGTGGGCTGCATGAAATGTTTACGGTTGTGGTGTGAATGGGATATCACGGTGGGGAAATTTGGGAGACAGCAGAGGAGGAGTCTTGGTAACTCTTTGTAGCTTGTATTGGTGTTTGCTTGGTGAAATCTAAAATGTGCCCTATACACAGGCAGAAGATATTTAAAATTCGTAGATATTTCAAGCCTATCCTATAGGTGTGAACACTGAGAACCAGTGACATACACGGATTGGGGCAGTCTTTGCATAAACTTTCAAGAGACCTCTAGGTGCTCTATTCTTCATTGTAGGTACAGTCCTGAGCCCTGGGCTGTATAGAAAGCCTGGATCAATAGATGGAGAGGCCTGACTCTCTGACAAAGGGACTGTAGTGGTTCTCTGATTTAGTTCCCGTTAGACATACATACATGCCTGACTAGGAAGAAGTCAAAATGGAATCTTGAGTTACCTCTGGAACAAATGAGGCCCCAGATTACCTAGATCAGACACAGTGGTGGTATTGTGGCTCAAAAGTGTGACATCCAGGATGGGTTTTGGCTGAGCAGGCCCTGGTTGATCTTGAAGGTGTAACCATATTGGTTGTGTTGACCACACCTTTAGTCCTGTGACTGAGGAACCATTGGCAACCGGAGTTTGTGGTAATGGGGCCTGG
>NW_021605500.1:0-803 GCF_004785775.1 Grammomys surdaster
CTCATCTACAGCCTAAGGAATAAGGAGGTCACTGGGGCTTTGAGGAGAGTCCTGGGGAAAAGGTTCGCAGTACAATCTACATTCTAGATACTTCTAATATCTGTCTTTTAAACTTTAGTCCTCCAAAATAAAAATAAAAAGATTTCTACTATGAATGAAACGCTACTGGCTAAGCTAACAGAATAAAAATGTGGTCTTTTGATAGATAAGTATGAGATACAACAAACTTTTAAAGTACTCTTTGGATATTATGAAGTATTTTATAAAATTAAGTCTACTCTCTTTAAAATTATTTTCTATGGCTTTAAAAGTAATACATCATTTTCAAATGTAAGTGTGTATGTTAGAGTTTCAAATTGGCCTCACCTTACCACCTGATCAGGATCCCTTAGATTTTAAGTCATTGTTGGACCAAGAACCAAAAAACATAGTTTCAAGTAGGTAGCTCTTGTATTAATTGGAAAAGATTCTTAAGATTTGCTTAAATGTTAAACTAGCTACTCTTGGCCAAAAATGTAATATTAAAGTGACTATTTTGCTTAAGAAGTTTGCATCATGTTCATTAATTCTCTCTTCCTAAGCATCTGCGTTCGTAGAAATTTCTTTGATTTAATGATTTTAAACTCAACTCTCCTTTCCTCCCCTCCCCTCCCCTCCCCTCCCCTCCCCTCCGCTCCCCTCTCCTCTCCTCTCCTCTTCTTTTTAATTTCTTTCTCATTTTTTTTCAGTAATGGCAACTGAACAATTACATTCTAGCCTGTGAATAATAAAAGTGGATGGTATTTGTCTATCTCTCCTAACAT
>NW_021605500.1:903-5451 GCF_004785775.1 Grammomys surdaster
AGTAATGGGAACTGAACAACTACATTCTAGCCTGTGAATAATAAAAGTGGATGGTGTTTGTCTATCTCTCCTAACATATTAAAATGTCTCAACAACCACCAAGAATCCATATCTTTACTATTGTTCTAGACATAAATATTTTACAATCTGTACATGTGTCAAAATATCCTGTGGCACTCCATATGCACATGTTTTATAGTTTTTGTATTGAACTAAAACACTAGACAAGACTGTCATCAGGAGTACAATTGACAATGAATGCTCTCATGGATATGAGAAAAGGAACATGCTATTGGTGGGAGTATAAAGTAGCACAGATGCTGTAGAAATCAGTCTGAAGTTTTCTCAAAATAACTATGAAGAGATTAGTAAAGAACTCAAAGGGATAAAAATTTAAATTTGCAATAATAGGAGAGACAATGATGTGGTTTTCTTGTTAACTTAAATATGCAGTATTTTGTGGTTGGTATTGCTATTTGTAGAAACTGTTTCTTTCCTGTTAGTTTTAAGAAAATGAAAACATTACTATAATCCCTGCATTTATTTTAAAAATTAAGTTTTTAGACAAAAATAGAAGTTAGTATCCTAGAAGTAGATAGTGCGACTAAAATCTCACACTCATTTAGATGAGTTTCCCTCATGTTTTGCTGCTAGCGCTCACTTTACTAAGTTTATATGTTTATGTAGAGGTCTCTTCACCTGCTGGCACACAGCGAGATTTTTGTGTCCTATGGTGGTGATACAGAGTGCAGGTGAAGAGCCCCTGGCCAGCTGACAGAACACAATTGGAATTAAATGCAGCTCACATTCTTGTATAACTTTGAACTTGTATTCATACTTCTTGAACAAAACATCTGTAAACTCTAAATTTCCAGTAATAAAAAGATTTATTTTAAAACATTTTGAAGATTAAACAAGACAGTAAATATAAATATATGGAGGAAGGTGTGTGGAATATATGGATAAATCCTACATCTAACTGTCATGAGAAGTGCCCTGGCAATTCTTAATATGTGAGTATGACAGCACATGGGTGTTTGGTAATGCAGCTAGCTATTTCATCTCTGTCAAATAAATGGAGTTTTATGTGTACATTTGTATGTGTTTATGTTAGTTATCAATGTCACTCTCTAGTGTATATGACTAATATTTTCCATTATGAAAAGTCTCAGAAGTAGTTATATTAAATCATGGTTAAAATAAACTGAATAGTCTTAGATTAAACTGAAACACTGTTTTTATGAAAATGTTGAACATTTTGCATTTTAGTTTACATTAAATTTGTATTAATGTATTAGTGACGTTATATCATCTAATTTGAATAGGTTAAATTTTTCTTAATTATTTTTTTACAACCCAAGACATAGACACTGTGGGTATTATAATTTTGGTAATGATTTCTATTCCCATTTATCGCTTGACATTAACGTATAGGATGGGAGTTTTTAAACAGAAAGCTTCCAGGGATACAGCCCCTGAGAGGCTATCCATGACCATTTACATTGTTCTACACCCATGCATGTACAGAAAACACTAGATGGACTCAGCAGATTTATGAAGTTGGGAGGGAAAAGCAACACAGTGGGTAGAAGAGGGTTTGGAGGGAAGGCAACGGAGGATAGGTTTGAACAAATACATTATGTGAATGCATGAAATTCTCATTAAAATAAAAATAGTTAAAAATTTAAAAATGAAGATACTATATACTGTAAGGTAGTTATGATTTCTTCTAATGGTATTTTACTCTTAGGTAATAATAACAATATCTTTTAAGAAGAAAAAATATGTTTCTTTAAAAAATATCATTTTTTTATGAAGCTGGTCCAGACAATGTCCCTTTAAAACCCCTGTCACAGGTTGAAAAATACAAACAGAATCATAAGGAACAGTGTGTGTTGTATATACTTCTGCATGAGTAACTTTATTCTTAACTGCGAATTGAAAGTAAAACATTCCTGGGATCTTCTGACAAGACAGTCATATTCTTTTTCTTTTTCCTTCACCAATGTTTTTATTTTTTATTTATGCTTTAATCTTTTTTACAGTCCAGAATTTATCATCTTCCCAGTCTACTCTACCCTCTGACTGTTCCACATCCCACACCTTCCCCTCAATCTCCAAGAGGATGTCCCCATCCTGCCCCCACCCCACCAGACCTCCCCACTCCCTGGGGCTTCAAGTCCATTGAGGATTTGGTGCATCTTCTCTGATTGAGTTCAGACTGGACAATTATCTGCTGAATATGTGTTGGGGGCCTCATATAAGCTGGTGTATGCTTTCTGGTTGGTGGCTCAATGTCTGAGAGATCCTGGAGGTCCAGGTTAGTTGAGACTGCTGGTCTTCCTCTAGGGCCACCCTCCTCTTCAGCTTCTTTCAGCTTTTCCATAATTCAACCTTAGGGGTCACCTGCTTCTGTCCATTAGTTGGGTGTAAATATCTGCATCTGACTCTTTTAGCTGCTTGTTGGGCCTTGTGGCGTGTACACATGATAGGACCTAGAAGCTAAAAATATACAATGGAAAAAAGAAAGCATCTTCAATAAATTGTACTGATCTAACTGGAAATCTGTATGTAGAAAAATGAAAATAGACTCATATTTGTCACCTTGCACAAAGCTCTAGTCCAAGTGGATCAAGAATCTCAACATAAAACCAGATACACTGAATCTAATAGAAGAGAAAGTGGGAAAGAGCCTCGAACTCATTGGCACAGGAGGAAATTTCCTAAACAGAACTCCAATGGTTCATGCTCTAAGATCAAGAATTGATAAATGGACATCATGAAACTGGAAAGCTTCTGATAGAGGATTAATATCTAAAATATAAAGGAACCCAAGAAGCTAACCACTAAGAAAATAGAACTAAACAGAATTCACAACAGAGGAATCTTGAATGGCTGAGAAGCACTTAAAGAAATGATCAAAGTCCCTAGTCATCAGGGAAATGCAAATCAAATCATCGACCCTGAGATTCAACCTTATACCAATCAGAATGACTAAGATCAAAAGCTCAGGTGACAACAACACATATTGGTGAGGATGTAGAGAAAGAACACTCCTCCATTGCTGGTTGGATTGCAAACTGTTAAAAACCACTCTGGAAATCAATCTGGAAGTTCCTCAGAAAATTCTAAATGTATCTATCTGAAGACCCAGCTATACCACTCTTGGGCATATAACCAAAAGATGCCCCAGCATGCCACAGGAACCCATGTTCCACTATGTTCATAACAACCTTATTTGTGATAGACCGTCATATTCTTAAAATGCTTTTTCTCTCCAGTGAAGCCATCTTTGTAGTGAGTTGTTAGTCTCACTGTATTTCTCATCTTGACTAGAAATGTGCTGTTCTTCATTTGGTCCAGACCCTCAGTAGCTGCCACCTAAGGAATGGTCCATGTTTTCCATTTTTAGTTCTCTGAAAAACTTCCATTTCCCATTGAAAATTACAGTCCAGGAATGCCGCAAGCACATGCTGGAACTGAAGTGCCAACTGAAGGAGGTCATGGGGAAGCTTGCACTGGTTGGTCTATTTATCATCAGAAACCTGAAAAAGCTCAGTTCTGGAAAGGGTGGTCTCTTTATGCACACATGCAACTTTTAAAAAGAAGAAAGGCAAGACTAAGAAAGCTGAGATCTGATCACCAAAAATCAGGATAACAGAAGCAACCAATAATGAATATTGAACACTAAAGTTCATAAGAGATGAAATACCAGAATTAAATTTTAGTTTTAAATACCACATTACAAAAGAAAACTATTTTTAAAAACAAAAAGTCCTGAAGGAAAGGGAAAAGTGAAAAGTGTTATGTAAACCATCAAATGATACCCCTGTTTGTTCCTGACAAACTTCAATCACATGTTCTGCTTCCATCCCCAGTTCCTTTAGAGTATGAGTATGAACAATTCTATGCCCTTGAAAGAGAAATCTGATTGAATTAATCAGAACCCTCTGCCTTTGACAGCACAATTCTTTGAATTTCTTAAGATATTGTATCAAAAAATGGAGCAGAGACTGAAGGAATGGCCAACCAGTGACTAGTCAAACTTGGGATCCATCTCATGGGTGGACAGCAATCCCTGACAACTATTACTTACGCTATGTTGTGCTTGCAGACAGAAGCCTAGCGTGGCTATCCTCTGAGAGACTCTACCCAACAGATGCAGATGCAGATACTTACAGCCAAGCATTCGACGGAGATTGGGGACCAGGTTGGTCCAAGGCTTCAGACATATATGTGGCAGAGGACTGTTTTGTGTGGCCTCAGCAGGAGAGGATGAGCCTAATCCCGTAGAAACTTGAAGCCTCAGCATGGAGAAATTGTAGTATATATTTTTTTACAGGCACTTTAATAGCCATTCAACCCCCGCTCTAGCCCCTCACCCACCAGAGGTAGTGGAAAAGAAGGGTAGTTAGTATATAGGGGAAGTGGATCTGTTTAGAATTAGTTCTTTGGGGTAATTCCAATCTTTGTTGTTCTCAGTCCAGTCCACTAGTAAACACCAACTATGAATCAGTGGCTTTATTTCAGTCTGATTGGCAGATGTCA
>NW_021605501.1:0-8897 GCF_004785775.1 Grammomys surdaster
GAAAGAGGATAAACTGCCTCTATTGTATAGTACAGTGCTAGGGGCAACTGTGAAAATTGCATCTGAGACAACCGTGTGTTAGATCTATGGAAAGCTAACCTTGTGTCCTTTCAGGCATGGCATGTGGTTGAACAGGTATGTCTGATCAAGTGTGGCTAAGACACAGTGATCATGCAGGAAAGGAAGAGCATTTGGGGATTGTCTGTGGTATCTATAGGAGGCATGCACAGGGGAAGAAACTGCCACTAGTAGTCTTTTCAAACGATAAGGGCAACTGATATTAGTGTTTGAAATAATAGTGGGGTAAGCCTTTGTACAGAGTACCTAGTCTACAGGCAGGCATGACTTGTGGTTGAACAGGAGTATTTGCCGATAATAAGGGGCTCAGACAAAAGATGAATTTATAAAGCCCAACCAATTCTGATTTTGAGAGTGTACAAAATCCACTTGAGCAAACATCCTATGACAACCCCCCCCCCTTATCAACAGCCAGTCAAGGTACAACTGCAGGGTTTAGCTACATATAGATAACTAATAAACCTTAAAGAGGAAAAAAAAAGTTAGCCTACCCATCATGGTTGTCAGATGATTTTGCCCCCATGTTTGATTCCTGCAAATTATGCCAGACATATAGTTTCTAAAGCATTAAGTTGCTGACATGCATGTTAATGCCCCAATCTTGCTGTTACTACAATAAATACCCAGCACTCCTATACTTGGTCTCTCAGTTTAGACTTGATATGAGGTTGACTGCTGAGAGTCCTTGTTACTGAGCTCATAATAAATACATTTGTGTGTTTGCACTGCAGTAGGCTTCTTGGTAGACTTTGGGGTCTTTCTGACTTGGACATAAAATCTTGTTGCAGAGACTTGAACCTCAAGACCTTCAGGACTCCCAACTGAAGGGTTGAAAGGCTGCCTGTTAAGATGTGTCATTGTTCTTCTTTGTGTCAGTTGCTTGTCTATCAGATTTGTGTCTGTGTGCCTTGGTTTTTGGATTTTTCTTGAGTATTTGTGGAGGGAGATGACTAAAGGAACATGGAACCACAATACAGTGGATGCAAAGGAAAGTCGTAACCACAGAGGGCTTGAAAGATATTCCATAGCCTGGTGTAGTGTGCCCCTGGTCTTAATTGCTGAGAAGGTTGGAGCAGATTTGGAACCCTGATACATGAATCACAGTAGCCATCCTTCATTTTCTACTCTGTCCAAGTGTAGGAATCTGCTGGGTAGCATTTAGCACCCCCTTGTGGCTGTCTATTATGTGTGTGGCATATTATTCTGTGACTTAGAGAGGAAATGAGACTGTTTCCATTCCAGTCAATTTAGTTATTAACCTTGGTTCAAATCCTTCTTAACAAGAGGACCTTGCCCCATTAATGATATTGCCCATGACAGAAAGTTCTTTGAGATAGCATCCAGGGCAAACTCAGGCTCTCCCTACCCTGTTTTACAGGGTGGAAAGGACAAAGACCTCATTTTCCCCCTCCTGATCAACACTGTTCCTAGTCCATATGTGAATCTGTAGTTTTGAATTTGGAGCTGTCAGTAGGTGGCAGGTTGTTCTTCCTCCATTCCAACAAAGTTAGCATAACTTCCGTGGCTCAGCAGTCCTATTTCCAACTCTGTGGGACAATCTGCTTCTCTCTTAACCTTACAGCTGCTATAGCCACCTCTTTGGCTGCACTGGCCTTAGAACCCAGGGTTAAAGACACCTCACTCCTGGGCAGCACAGCCTCTGAACTCCCCATTCCAGTGTATCCTTTCCTGCTCTGAGCCAGGTGAACTTCCCATTTTGTCCTGCATCAGCCACAACTCCAAGTCCCTCATGAGGTTGGCATGGCCTCCTGTAATTGATATGGTTAGATGATTAGTTTTGTGTTTTTACAACTTCCTCATTTATTACTATCTCTGTGTCATAATTGTCTTAAGTTCTCAACATTTCAGAGCTACAGTCATCTGAAGGAGTCATCTGAAGAAGAATGATTTCTATATTTTTATTTTATTTATTTGTATTTCTTCATTTCCCACTTATTCATTCAATTTACATCTCAATCACTACCCCCTTTCCATCCACCTTACACAGTCCCTCATCCCTGACTCCTTTCTATCTCCCCAGGGAGGGTTGGGACCACTTAAATATCCACTAGCCATGGCATGTCAAGTCTCTGTATGGTTAAGCATATCCTCTCCTACTGACATCAGACAAGGTAGCCAATTATAGGGAACAGTTTGGACAGACAGATAACACCTAAAGGGACATGCCCTACTCTAGTTATTGGAGACCCACATGAAGACTGAGTAGCACATGTACTACATATATGTTGGGGACCTCTGTCCATCCTGTGCATGCTCTTTGTTGGTGACTCAGTCTCTGAGAGTCTCCTAGGGCCCAGGTTAGTTGACTCTGATGGTCTTCTTATGAACTTCCTGTTTCTTCAGAGTCCCTCAATCATTTCCTCAAGTCTTCGAAAAGACTCCCTGAGCCATGTCCAATGTTAGGCTGTGGGTCTTTGCATCTGTTTCAGTCAGGTGATGGATGGAGACTTACAGAGGACAATTATGCTAAGATATTGTCTGCAAGGATAACAGAGCATCTTCACTAATATCAGGGATTGGTGCTTACCCATGGGATGGGTCTCAATATGAGCAGGGTATCATTTGGTCAATCCCTCAGTCTCTGCTCCATCTTTGTGCCTGCATTTCTTATAGACAGGACTAATTTTGGGTGGAAAGGTTTTTGATTCTGTTGGTGTCCTTAACTCTCCACTGTGGGTCCTGTCTGGCTGCAGGATCCATATATCACTGCTATGCATTTCAGCTAATATAACCCCATAGACATCTTGGTGCTCTCCCATTCATGGTCTCTGGCACATCCTAAAGATGCCCCCACCTTTCCTCTCTTGCCAACTTCAGATTTTGATTCATAATCCTCACCCTCTGGCCCTCTCTTGTCTCTCACTACAGCTTTTCCTGACCCTCCTTTCCCTTTCTTATCTGCTCTTCCATACAGTTCTCTCTCATCCATCTGCCTCCTATGACTGTTATATTCCCCCTTCTCTGTGAGATTCAACCATGCTTATTTGGGCCTTTCTTCTTGTTTAGCTTCTTTGGGCCTATGGAGTGTAGCATGGATATCCTGGACTTTATGTTAAAATTCACTTTGAGTACATTCATGCATGTCCTTTTGGGTCTGGATTACCTCACTCAGGATGATAGTTTCTAGTTGTATCCATTTTCCTGCATGATGTCCTTGTTTTTATAAGTGAATAGTATTCCATTTTGTAAATGAATCACATTTTCAGTATCTGTATTTTGGTTTAGAAACATTTGGATTGTTTTCAGTTTCTAGCTTTTATAAATAAAATGGCTATGAACTTAGTGGAGCATGTGCCCTTGTGGGTATATGACTAAGAAAGTACCCTAAGTGTAACACTTCCTCCTGCTAACACTTAAATTAATGGAAGGAGTAGGCAAAGTGTTTCCTAGTCTCAGGAAAAAACTTTAAATAAAACCTGCTGCAACTGTTGTCCAAGAGATGCAGGATCCATCAACTTAGAAGCAAAACTTGAGAGGATCATCTAAATTGTGCTGCTTCTCAAAACTGAAAAATGAAAAATTCAAGGTCATGGGATCTTCCTCTGGTTTCAACTTAGCACTATTCAGCCATCTTTTTGGAGAGTCAGTACCTCAGTGGGGAATCAGTGACAGTTCATTGCATTGAAGTTGTAAGAATGATGCTTGAGTTGCATTTTTCTACCACATCTTGTTGAGATGCCTAAGGCATTGATACATATGCTATGGAGAGATACATACAGGAGAAGATGTACCCAAACTGAGAGGTGTATGAGAAGTTATAGGAATAGAACCATCTAAGCTTTTAGAAAGTGAAGTCCAATGTGTCTGAGACAAAGCTATATGATTTGGTGCTTGCCCTCCTGTGTTTCTTGCCTTGGTCCAATCTTCTCTTCCTATGTGCACATTCCTATCAATTGGAATGGGAAAGGGTATTGAATGTTGGAAAGATAACTTGCTTTCTGAATTTACAAGATGAGGTTCTCAAGATATTGCCTTGAGTGTCAGAAGAGACTTTACACATTGTACAGTGTCTGAGCTCCTACAGGCTATTAAGATCACTGAAGACTGAATGCATTTTCATCACAGGATAAACATGAGCCTATAGTTTCCAAGGTCAGAATGCAGATAGGATGATGTTTTTTAACACTTTTCTGTCCTGTCTGGCTTTCTTTGTGGAGCTTGTGGAAGCTCTTGTAGGAGGAGACTTTCCGGATTCCTTTAGGGGGAGAGGGTAGTGTATATAGACTCAACATTTTTCTTTTTTATTTTCTTTCTTTTTTTTTGTTTCTAGAATAATTTATATATTCATTATTACCCTGATCACTGTCCCTATGGGAGGTCCTCTGCCCTCACAGAGTCCCTCCACAAAACTCTTTTGTTTCTCCTTTGGCATGATGTGGGTCCCGTGGGTATCCCCACACCATGGTGCATCAACTCTGCTGAGTATAGTGCATCCTCTCACAATGAGGCGAAATATGGAAGCTCAGTTAAGGGGACAGATTTCAAAGATAGGCAACAGCCCCTGCTACAGTTGTTGGAGGACCCTCATGAAGACTGAGCTGCATATTTGCTACATATGTGCCTGGGGCCCTAGTCCAGCCTCTATGCTATTTGGTTGATGGCTCAGTCTCTGAGTCTCCCCAAGAGTCCAAGTTGGTTGAGTCTGTTGTTCTTCCTGTGGAGTTCCTATACTCTTTAGGGCCTACAATCCTTCCTCTAACTTTTCCATAAGAGTCCTCAAGGTCCATTCAATGTTTGATTGTGGTCTCTGCATCTGTTCAGTCAGCTGCTGGGTGGAGCCTCACAATGGACAATTATGCAAGGCTCCTGTGTGGGACCATGACAGAGTATTCTTAATGTCATGGATTGGTGATTGCTCATATGGTGGGTCTCCAGTTGGACAAGTTTTCACTGGTCATTCTCTCATTCTCTTCTCTAGCTTTACCCCTGCATTTCTTTTAGACAGGACATATTTTGTTCTGTGTGTCTACTGTGTTGTGGTTGAAACTGATTCTTCAACTTTCTTCTCATGCTCCCATACATTCCCCATTTGGTCTCAGTCCCTAAATCACATAAGATACAGTATAAACATTTGCTATTCAATGCTAAGCTATTTTGCAAGCCTGGTGGTTTTATATTTTTAACTTTTTATATTTTTTCTTTTGTTTTCAAGACAAAATTTCTCTGTGAGGCCCTTCCTGTGGTGAGAGTAGATATAGAAACCACATAAGCCACCTGACATGTTTTTGAAAAATGTTTTGTAAAACCTCTTCATCCACATCTTTAATTTTAAAATTCAGCCAAATACATAGGTTATATTCTATTTCTCTGGATGGCATATGTTCATGATATCAATTCTGCCTGAGGCTTCAGAGTCATTGGGTTCCAGGTGTATGTTGTTCTGCCTAACTCTTGTGTTTGTTCTGAAATTTTTGAATAAATATGAGTATTATGCCTGTGTGCATGATGAATATCATGTGTGCCTCATCTTTACTGTTGTCAGAAGATGGCCTCAATACTCTTGATCTTGAAGTAATGCATAGTTGTTGATCCCCATGTAAATACTAGAAATTGATTACTATTATGTGGAAGACCAGCAAGAGCTTTCCACTCCTGAACTATCTTTCCTGACTTATGTTCGTTCTTTCTTTCTTTCTTTCTTTCTTTCTTTCTTTCTTTCTTTCTTTCTTTCTTTCCTTCCTTCCTTCCTTCCTTCCTTCTTTCTTTCTTTCTTTCTTTCTTTCTTTCTTTCTTTCTTTCTTTCTTTCTTTCTTTTTTCTCCCTTTCTTTCTTTCTTTCTTTCTTTCCTTCCTTCCTTCCTTCCTTCCTTCTTTCTTTCTTTCTTTCTTTCTTTCTTTCTTTCTTTCTTTCTTTCTTTTTTCTCCCTTTCTTTCTTTCTTTCTTTCTTTCTTTCTTTCTTTCTTTCTTTCTTTCTTTTTTTCTTTTGGTTTTTTGAGACAGGGTTTCTCTGTGTAGCTCTGGTTGTCCTGGAACTCACTCTGTAGACCAGGCTGGCCTCGAACTCAGAAATCCACCTGCCTCTGCCTCCCAAGTGCTGGGATTAAAGGCATGCACCACCACTGCCTGGCATGTTCCTTATTTCAGATCAACATATACATTACTAATATTTTATCTGTTCACTTTTTACTGTTTAAACATACATTCTCTTGTAGTAAAATTTAATTAATGTTGCTGTTTAAACTGGTTCACTTCATGTTTTTGGAAGATGAATACAGAACGGCAGTGAATGTATAATTCTTTGTAGGCACTTCAGTAAAGAACTGTGAGTCTCTACCCCCTCCCCTTGTAAAACATGCTATAAAAAAGCATTTCATGTTCAAAAATAAATAAAAAATAAAAAAGAATCATAAAAAAAAAGAACTGTGAGTCTCTCTATCATTTTCATTTCCTTGGTTGATTTTTGCAGGGGAGTGAATGTCTTAATATGTAACTTTTGCTGTCCTGCAACATATCACAAAGACCATGCCAGCATCCAGCTCAATGACATACATCTGCCTGTACCTCTGTGATAAAGACATGAGCAAATACACACAGCTTGCCCATCATTTTTGTAGTTAGTAATTGTTCATACAGTTTTTCAAATGTTTGCTCAGTACTGTTGATCTGTTTCCCCCTGCATCTCTCTCTCAGTTGCCATTTGTGTTGCAAGGCTATATTGTATTCAAAGGTATCAGAAGGAACACAGGTGAAACTTATAATTCAATTTCCTTCTAAAATGACAGAATGATTAGATTATAATTTCTGTTTTAGGAAACAAATGGAAGAAGCACCAGAATTATATTATATCGTCTAGTAAGCGTACATTTATTTTACAGTGATATCACAATCATGCTTTCTGTTGTACATATGTATGAGATATTTTAGGATGCAGTTACTTGTGATGATGTGCATGTGAACTTCACTGTAGAAGAGTGGGATTTGCTGGATCCTTCCCAGAAGAATCTCTACAAAGATGTTATGCTGGAGACCTACTGGAACCTCACTGCTATAGGTGAGACTATGAATTTTCTTTTGCTTTTCAAAATAAGGGAAAAATGGTTCCTGGTTACTGATGATCATCTCTTATTTCAATAGAGAACAAGTAATGTTGAGCTGAATAAATCAGGTTCATTGCTTGTAAAATTGAGAGTAACTTGAATTTTGCCTAATTCCAATACCATATCATTCATTTTCTGGTACTGTGTTTTAGGCTATAATTTGGAAGACCATCATATTGAAGAACAACGTCAAACTCCTAGAAGTCATGAAAGGTAATTTTAATGTTTAAGCTGATACAAATATGCCTATGAGGAAAGTTTAATATGATCTGGAAGCTCTAAAGGAAAGCAAATGTGTAAAATATCAGTCCTTTTATTATAGCTATGATGATAATATTCTCACAAAACCATGTACCTCACTGTCAGTTTTCTGATTTGTGTTTGCAATGCATTCTTCTAAGAAAGCTGACAAGGAAACAGCGCCTTAAGAGATAGCTTTATTTGATTTGTAGCTCCATTAGAGCTATGCTGTGGAACTACCCCTCTGTATAGTCTCATAATATTTAGATGTTGCACACTGAATAGTGATAAATATGTACCCAAAACCTTCTAATAAGCAAATAGTCCATAGCAAACTTGGTAGTACTCATATTCTTTTAGTGGCATTGCTAAGTTTATGGAGCAGTCAGTTTATGAGATTAAAGAATGTTATCATGGAGAAACCTTAATCCACATACAGCAAGTCCACAAGGAACGGAAAGTCAAATGGTGTGAATTCAAAGTTTCCTTTTTACCATCTTCTTTTCATTGGTATATCAAGTGTCAGAATGAGTAAAACAATGTGAGCATTGGGATATTTAAAGGAGCCACACACCTTTTTCTATTCTAGGACAAAGTAGTATTCTGCCTTTGGGAGGCTCTCTGATTATGATAGACGTTTGCAGTTAATTGGCTTTCTGACCTTACTGGAAACAATCCAAAAGTCACACTGCAGAAAATCCCTATGCATACTAGAAATATTGAAGTTCTTCTGCTTTTCCTGGCTCCCAGTGCAACTGTATTGTGATTCACACTACTGAAAAATTATAAATGCAACCAGTGTTATACAGCTCAGCCTCATTCCATTTTACTTCAGATATGTGAAATTCATCACATAGAAATCTCATATAGAAAAAGGATGTTAGAAATATAAGCCATGTAATAAATGTTACCATCACAGGAATTTTCAAAGAGGAAAAACAACACATAGTGGGGAAGAACACCATGAACATATGAAGTGATAAAACCTTATGATCTGATTCATTTTTTAATATTAAACCAAACTATAAAATTAATTCATATGGATAAAATGACTGACCAGGGTAATGAATGTGATTAAGATTTCACATGGGCCAATTATCGTTGCAGGCATGTAAGAAGTCACAGTGGGGGAAATCCATATGAATGTAATCAATGTGGTAAAGCCTATTCAGAAGAGAGAACTCTAGAATATCATAAAAGTACACATACTGGAGAGAAACATTATGAATGTAATCAATGTGGTAAAGCCTTTGCAAGATCGAGTCATCTCCAGTATCATAAAAGAACACATACTGGAGAGAAACCCTATGAATGTAATCAATGTGTTAAGGCCTTTGCAAGACCCAGTCATCTCAAAAGTTATAAAAGAACACATACTGGATAGAAACCCTATGAATGTAATCAATGCGGTAAAGCCTTTGCAAAACCCAGCCATCTCCAATGTCATAAGAGAACACATACTGGAGAGAAACCTTATGAATGTAATCAATGTGGTAAAGCCTTTGCATATCACAGTAGTCT
>NW_021605501.1:8907-15720 GCF_004785775.1 Grammomys surdaster
CTGGAGAGAAACCCTATGAATGTAATCAATGTGGTAAAGCCTTTGCAAGACTCAGTCATCTCCAAAGACATAAAAGAACACATACTGGAGAGAAAGATTATGAATGTAATTAATCTGGTAAAGCCTTTGCAAGATCCAGTTATCTCCAATATCATAAATAAAAATACTGCTGAGAAATCTTATGAATTTAATCAATGTGGTAAAGCTTTTGGATGTCACAGTCATCTCCAAAGACATATAAGAACAGATACTGGAGAGAAACTTTGTGAAAAAGGCTTTTACCACATTGATTATATTCAGAAACTTTATGAATGTAATCAATGTGCTAAAGCCTTTGCATGTCCCACTAATCTCAAAAATATAAGTGATCCCATACTGGAAAGAATCTTCATGAATGTAATCAACGTAAAGACTTCACATCTTTATAGCCCCCGTTATTATAAAAGAACATGTACAGGAGAGAAAACTTATGAATATAATCAGTGTTGTAAAGCATTTGCAAGTCACAGTCATCTTCAGTGACATAAGAGATCACATACAAGATAGAAACCCCATGAATGTTATCAATGTGGTAAAGCCTTTGCCTGTCATAGTTCTTTATACATACAGATAAGAAATCACACTGGGGAAAACCCTTATTAACATAATCACTGTGGTAAAACCTTGGCAGTTCACTTTTATCTTCAACTACATAATAAAACACATTCAAGAGAGTAATCAGTACTCAATGTAATCAATGTATTAAGCCCTTGCATGTCACAGTCATTGCCCCATACATAAAAGAACACATACTGTAGAGAAACTACATGAATGTAATGAATGGGGTAAAGCCATCTGCACTGACATAAGAGATCACATACATGAGAAAAACCACATGAAGATGCAGAACTCTATGCTCCTTTTCCAGCATCATGCCTGCATGCATGCTGACATTCTTCCTGATATGATGATAATGGACTAAACATTTGAAAGTGTAAGCCAGGCCCAATTAAATATTTGCCTTTAACACAGTTGCCTTGGTTACAATGTCTCTTCTTAGCAATGGAAATTCTATCTAAGACAGAAGTTGGTACCCCAGACTTAAGTATTGCTATGATAGGCCTGACTATGTTTTTTTGTTTTTTTGCTTTATTTTGTTTTCTTTTGTTTTATGGAGCAATGTGGATTTTTAAACTTTGGATTTGTACATGCATTAAGTGCAACTTAATGGGCCATCCTAGTAGAAATTTGAAACACATATGTACTAAGGTTGATTTGAACTTTGTATATAGTCTTTATGATGTTTTGCTGAAGAATGTTGCTGCCTTTTGCCCTTGTCTGTAGAGTGTCCTTGAAGATAAGGTAAAGAGGTTGATGTTAATTGCATTGACAAAAGAAATTTCAGGAAAACTAAGCATAGCCTTTGACCTCTGTTTAGTGTCATGGTGATTGTTTTGAACAAGCATAATAATCTTAGAAAGAAAAAAATATAAAATGTTAGGTCAAAAGAGAAAAGCCTCACCAGGAAGTTGAATGAAGCTAAGTCCTGTGATCAATGATATAAAAATGGTATTAATGGAATGGTGACATTAGGGCAAGATTCCATCCACCTAAACTTACGGATTTGCAGTTGTATGAAGGAGAAGTGTATCATGTTAGGCATTATTGTTACCTGGTTATTGTTTTCATGTGGACACAAGAGTTACCAGTATGTGTGAAATTGACAATCAATGGACTGTGATTATTATTCTCCGTTTTCATTTTAAGATCTAAAATAAAATAATTAAGTACTGGCATAGTGATATATGCCTTAAATCCCAGGAGATGAGCATCAAGCAGATTTCTGATTCAAGTCATCCTGGTGCAGAACAAGTTTTAGGTAAAGAAAAGCTTAGGTATGGGCAAAGTGTTATACATGTATTACCCAACATTCAGAAGACAGAGCCATGCAGATCTCTGAGTTCAAGGTTAATCTACAGAACAAGTTCAAGGACAGCTGAGCTTAGGCAGTGAAATTGTTGAAAAATAGAAAGCTGATGATAATACAATAGAAGGGGCCATGTTCCAGCTCCAGGAAGCAGAGGAACTCAGGAGCTTTGTCCATGTGGCTCTGGCTTTAGAGTCAAGAATAGAAGGGACTACTGAGACAATTGATGCTGGTTAGCTATAGTTAAAAAATTAGTGGGGATGAAGAAGAAATCAGCACCACTAAGGTGAAATCTTCTGGTAATTGTTTATTGAGAAGAAAAAGAAGTTGTATTCCAGAGGTAGCCAAGGTTGTACCTTGTGCAGCTTGACTTGGTCCTGTGTAAGACTCACCCAGGTGGCACTGGTTTTAAGGCATGAATGTTTCATGCAGTGCAGCTAAGGCTTGGCACCATGAAGGGAGCATATGAGAGGAACACAGTGAATACTGTTTGTCACAGAAGAACCCAGTATATTGAATATGTCAGTACCATGGGATGAGCAGAAAGAACAGTAGCAGCAGTTGTGTGGAGTCAAGCAGAACCCTGACTGCTATAGAGGGAAGAACTGGAAAAGTGACCCAGCTTCTTTCTTTTGAGGAGCACAGAAGATCATCTGTGAATCCCAGATACCGGTACAAGAAGCTGTAATTTTGAAGTTACTTTGGAGACTCCAAGATTTTGAGGTTCCAGAGCTATGGGATACCTTCTCAGGAAAAGTACTTTCAGGAAATAAAATCAGCCAAAGAGAAAGAATTGTGCTGCAATGAGCAGGGCAGAAAGGAGTTGGAGATCTGAGGAATGCTTTGACATCAGATGTGGAAATGCAGAGTTTGGAGATTGCCTTGATGGCTTTTGGTCTTCTTTTGGCCCAGTATTTCCTCACAATGACATTTAGGAATGGTGAAGTATATATCCTGTGAATTTGGATGGATATGATGTGCTATTTGTTTTGGCAAGTATAGGGGATTATAGTTACATTATTGGAATTATCTCAGAAGAGACTTTAAACTTTGGAGTCTTAACATTTATGAGACTGCTATGGATGATGGGGAGTTTTTAATTTGAACCTCACATATTTTGTATTATGCTATTTATAAATACGGTCTTCATACACTCATGTGTATGCACTATCATATGGAGGCCAGGCAGTGGAATGTGGTAGTATAAATATGCTTGGCTCAGGGAGTGGGAAGAAGTTGTTATCAAATGTGGCCTTGTTGGAGAAAGTGCATCACTGTGGGGGTGGGATTTGAAGTTCAACCCAGTGCAGAATGGGCCCTCCTACAAGCTCTCTAGCAGACAGTCTCTTCCTAGCTGCCTTTGGATCAAGATGCAGAACTGTCAGCTTCTTCACCAGCACAATGTTTTCTTGCATCCCTGCCATGCTTCCTGCTATGTTGAAAAAAGACTAAATCTCTGAAACCAAGGCAGTCTCAATTAAATTGTTGCTTTTATAGGAGTTGCCTTGTTCATGATTTCTCTTCATAGCAATGGAAACACTAAGACAGAGACCCTGTGAGTGTATTTAATATGGCCAAGCCATTGCACAATTCTCTTCATTATCATGAAAGAATATGTGCTAGAGAAAAACCTTATGAATAAATATGTTTAGCATAATGAAGGATTTGCACACCTCTAAAGTCTTCATCGTTATGAAACTATTCATACTGGACAGTGGTTACATACTGTGGTTAAGCCTTTATGTTATGGGGTCCACTGAGATCCAACACAATCAAACACAGGACAAGGCAAATGATAAGAATTTATTGTAATCAAGTTACTACTGATAAATCAGGGTCACAAAATTATACTCAGAAGCTTAGCTGCAATACCCCACCCTCATCCCCCCACCGAGCCAGAAAGTTACATACCTTCCAAAAGTCAAAACCATAAAGTCCTGTGCCAAATTACAGTTACATTTTTCTCCCAATCACTTTTTTTTCTGTTGTTACTTTATGTCAAATGATACAGAATGTAAGTTTTATGGTCTACACTATCATAGCCATTTGTTCTTTTGTGGTTAAGAACATGCTTTATATTTTGAGGAATAAAACATGAATAACAGAAATTATGGTTAGGAACAGTTTTTATGTTTTAGGGAACAAACCATGAATAATGAAAGCTGGTCAGATATTGTTAAGTACACAGGTCTCCTATGACCTGGAACTTAAACTGAGTTTCAGTTTATGATTAAATGGAGATTGGTAACAAAAAGGCAGTCCTTAGTGCAAGTTTCTTTTGCTTCTTCCCAACATTTGTATAGTATAGACATATTTGAATATATGACAGAACACATATTGAAAACATATCTTACAAATGTAATCAATGAGATAAAACCTTTTCACAACACAGTCATCTATGAACATAAAAGAATACATCCTGGAGAGAAACGTTATGAATAAGTAATGTGGTAAAGCCTATGCATGTGGCTGTAGTCTTAGAAACCATAAGATAAAGTCATAATGCAGAGAAACTCCATCAACAGTCAATGTGTTAAAGTTTTTTACTTTCTGGTATCCTTATATAAGAGTAAACTCTTTAGTAAGTAATCAACCTATTAAAGACTTTGTGTATCGTAGTAGTCTTTGAGGAACTTTAAGAATACCAAAAGTAATCTGTGACGACAAATAATTTGTATAATCTTACCTAACACACATTGAGTTACTCAAGTTTATTTATTATGAGGAAAACAATGTGACAAGCATCAACAATCAATTCAAACTTTATGATGTCTCTCTATTTTCTTTGTACTTGCAAACTCATTTTTACATATGAAGGCCACTGGTTTTTCTTTTTTAGTTAATCATGTATCCAACAACTTTGCTGAAAGGGTTTATCAGCTCTAGGAATTGCACTTGGAAAGTTTTGGTCCACTTATGCATACTATCGTACCATCTGCAAATAAAGATAATTTTACTTCCTCCTTTCTAATCTATATTACCTTTATCTTCTTCAGTTTTATTGCTTTTGCTAAACTTTTAGATAGTATTTTAAATAGATGTGGAGAGAATGGATCACCTTGTCTTCTTTGTGAATTAGTGGAATTAATATGAATGTCTCTCCATTTAATGTTGGTGATAGGTTTGCAGTAAAGTGACATTATTATGTTTAGGTATGTTCCTTGTATCCTTAATCACTCCAAGAACTTTATCATAAAGTGGGATTAAGTATTGTCAGAGACTTATTTATCATCTAATGAGATGACTACTTTTTTTTTTTATTTCTTACACATTAAGCACATTATGTTAAACCATTTCTGGATCTCTTTAATGAAGCCCACCTCATTGATCATGGAGGATGATCTTTTGGTGTGTTTTCTATTTTATTTTATTTATTTTGTTTTATTAAGTATTTTGCATATGTGGTTTTAAGGGAAATTAGTCTGTAATTCTCTCTGTTTCTCTCTCTCTCTCTCTCTCTCTCTCTCTCTCTCTCTCTCTCTCTCTCTCTGTAAATGAGTCTTTATATTGATCGGATATTTGAGTAACCATGGGTTCACAAAATAAAATCAGCTAAGGTTTCTTCTTTGTATATTGTTGAATACTTTGAGGAGTATTTTCATGAACTCCTCTTTGGAAGTCTGGTAGGATTCTACCCTAAAACTCATGGCCCTGGCCTCTATTCGTTGGCAGACTTGTAAGGACTTCTCTTTTTCTATGTGTTTGGGTCTGTTTACGTTATTTACCTTAGTTTGATTTAACTTTGGTAAGTGGAACCTATTGAAGAGATTATTCATTTCTTTTAGAATTTCCAATTCGGTGGAGTACAGGCATTTTAAAAGTATGTCTTTACCATTCTCTGTTTTTCTTCATTGTCTGTTATTTTGCCACCATTTTCATTTTAGATTTCATTAATTTTGATATTCTCTATCTTTTAATAAGTGTTTCTATTTTGTCTAATAAAAGGCTCAAAGGACCAACTCCATGTTTCATTAATTCTTTGTATTCTTGTCTTTCTACTTTATGGATTTTGGCTCCCAATTTGATAGTATCTTGATGTCTACTTCTTTTCTTGATTGCTCACTCACTTCTTTCTGTTTTAGACTTTAAAGCATGCTGTTAAATTGCCAGTGTGAGAGCTCTCCAATATTTTCATGTAGGGATTTTGTGCTATGAACTTTCATCTTAGAACCAGTTTCATTTTCTTTGTATTCCTTAAGATTGTGCATGTTGCATATTCATTTGCGTTGACTTCTAGAAAGTCTCTAATTTCTTCCTTTATTTCTGTCTTAACCTATTTTTCACTCAGTAGTGAGGTGTGCAGCTTCCATGAATTTGTAAGCTTTGTGTTCTTTCTGGTTTTGTTAATATCCAGCTGTAATCCATGGTGGTCTGATAAGATACATGGTGCTAGTTTGTTTTTCTTGTATGTATTGAGACCTGCAATGTTTCTGAATATGTGGTCAGTTTACTAGTAAGTTTCATGAGGTGCTAAGAAAAAAGGTATATTCTCTTATATTTCAATAGAATGTTCTCCAAATTTTAGCTGGATTCATGTTTATGCTATCAGTTAGCTGAAGTATTTCTCTGTTTAATTTTGGTCTGGAGAATTTATTCATTGGTGAGAGTGGAATATTGAAATTTGCAAGTATAATGTATGAAGGTTGTCATGTGATTTTTGCTTTAAAACTCTTTCTTTTACAAAGGCTTGTGACCATGTGTTTAAGGCATAGATGTTAGCCGGTCGGTGGTGGCGCACACCTTTAATCCCAGCGCTTGGGAGACAGAGGCAGTCGGATTTCTGAGTTTGAGACCAGCCTGGTCTACAGAGTGAGTTCCAGGACAGCCAGGACTACACAGAGAAACCCTGTCTCGAAAAAACAAACCAAAAAAAAAGGCATAGATGTTAAAAATTGAAATGTCATCTT
>NW_021605502.1:0-15064 GCF_004785775.1 Grammomys surdaster
AGATGGTAGTG
Source organism: Grammomys surdaster (assembly GCF_004785775.1). NCBI lineage: Eukaryota > Metazoa > Chordata > Mammalia > Rodentia > Muridae > Grammomys > Grammomys surdaster. Next base: position 12 of record NW_021605502.1, read on the forward strand.
AGGCGAGGGACCCCAAGCCCCCAAAGCTTGTGGCTTATATAGAGCTTTAGGAGATGTGCCGCACACTCATTGGCTCTTATGATGTCGCCAAATTAGCATACTGGGTTTCGCGCCTTGCGCAGGCGCACATTCAAGCAAGGCTCGCAAGAAGAACCAGGAAGCAGGAAACCGGCGCCATCTTGTGATGGCGGATGCGGCTCCTAACATCTGCCCCTTTTTTATTAAATTGCTGCAACAATTTTCCAACTGTTATTTCGCTGATCAAGCCCACCGTTCTAGCAGTAAGGCGTTCAAGGCAGTTAAACAGTTGTGAGACCCTCCACACTTATCTCCCGTGCAATGGGAACCCGAGCCCTGGGAAGTGTGGAGGACTACCACTCAGGATTCCTGGTGCAATGGGAACACAAGCCCTCAGGGTATCCCATTGAATGATAGTGTCTCATTGTTTAAGCATATTCAACCAAGCTTGAGGGGATGTTCCCTGCTCTAAAGCAAGCAGTGCTTGAGTGATAAGTGCTTTATCTCTACGATGTTGTTTTTTAAATTTGCAGAGCAACCAGAGTGTGATCAGCACTCCCCCAAAGATCATACAGCCAAACATTCCCACCCCCACCCACTCCTTAAAAAAGGAGAAGGCGGATGTGAGCCAGGAAGTGAAGTCTTCAACATCAATCGGGTTTATTCTGGTCCCATTCAAAACAGCAATCGTGAGCAGGAGTTCTTCTTGTAGCTCCTCAGCCTGTTGTGACCAATATCCTTGTAAAAAATTAGATAATTTAGTACTTTCTGTAAAAGACTCATTGTTATATTTCAAGGGTGTGATACACATGTGTTTAGTATGACTTACACAGCTTACTTGAAGAATATCAGCAATTTCTTCCATTTTGCTTTGTAATAGATCTATTCGCTGATTAGCAAGCAGTATCCCAGAAATCAAATGGCTATTCATTTTATGCTGTTTTACCATAGCATCTGCCGAGGCATTCACTATATTATTTATTGTTTCTGTTGCTTGAACTTGATTGGCTAGGGCAATACCCGCAGTCACCGCTGCAGCAGCCGACATTGCAACGGCCGTCACAATGGCCGCCGTGATGCCAAAATCTCTCTTTTCTCTAATTAAGGAGATTATTGGAAATTTATCGGGATTGGCATCTACTGGTATAGGGACAAAGGTTGGAACCCGCACCAGCAGTGCTAAAGATGCGGACCCATTCCAGCATTCTGTCAAATGGCAGGTGACATTTGCACAATCTAATATGCTGCTTTTATTTTTAAATTCTGCTAAAATAAAAAAGAAGGGAGCCGAAACACAAACTGCTGCCCTTTTGGCTGAATAATTTGCCAACAAGTTATTATATTTAATATCATTCAATATCACTGGTGTAGTATTAGTTCTGGTTGCTGATACATTCCAAATGTCATGTTGTGACTCACCTAGAGTTGCAAAGGCTGATAAACTGGTAGCAGCCCCCGCTAAATTTGTCAACACCCATTGATAAAATGGCCATTCGTTTACCTTCCCTGTTTTATTTCCTGTCATAGCCATCCTTTTTAGAGGTGGCGATAAGGTGAAGCCTCGAGATACTTCTACCTTAGTCATCCTTTTAGATTGGCAGTGCATAAACACTGGTGGAAATGACTGATCTGGAGGGCACCATGGCCACACTCTGACATTAGTGGCATTATTGGTTTGCCAATATGATCGTTCAAGTATGGTTACCTTACTTTTTAGCAATAATGTAGTGATATTCACAGGGGACTGTTTTTTGTTAGATGTATTTCCACTGGCCTCAGATTGTCCTGCCACTATGTTATTGAGTACCTCGAGCAGGACACCAGTGCCTATTTGGGAATCTCCAAGTGGATCAATCCAGTGTCCCAATGTAGCATTGCGAAGTACAATGCATGGGGTCTCTGCCCTGTTTGTTATGGTGAAACACAAGGTATCATTTAATCTAAATTTTGATGCATTATACTTGACAGTCTCTTTGTTTAAAGGTATGGCACATGGTGCCTCCAGCTGACAGCTCGATGATGTAAACATTGGCAGTACTTTAGAGTGGGAATGTACTGGGATGGGAACTGGCCATGATCTTACCACAGCCCAAAATGGTATACTTATCGCTCTCTAAAGCAGGCAGATCATAAGCAGGATCTTTAGCATTTTCTTCAGGGGTCGGTGAGTCCTCTTTCACAGTTCTGGTCAGTCTGCTTGGTATCCAGATTGGATTTTCTTGATCCTGTGGAAAAACACAGATAGCTCCCCTGGATCTCACTAAAACTGGATCCGGGCCCTTCCATTGGTTAGTTAAGATATCTTTCCATTTACCATATTCTTTTTGAGGACTTGGAGCCACATGTCTGTCAGCAGCAGATTGTCCATCAGAATCCAGATTTAAAAAATTTAAGGTAAATAGGGCTAGGGAGATAGATGTCTTAGGTCCCATATTGGGGCCTATTTCTCCCTTTTGTTTTTGTAAATAAGTTTTCAACGTGCCATTGGCACGTTCCACAATCCCTTTTGCCTGAGGATTATATGGCAAGCCAGTTATATGACGGACACCAAGCCTCAGACAAAACTGTTGAAAAGTTTTAGATGTATAAGCTGGTGCATTATCAGTCTTCAGCTGAAGGGGCTTGCCCCAAGCAGCCCAGGCTTCAAGGCAGTGAGTAATAACATGTGACACTTTTTCTCCCGCAATGGGGGTGGCATGAATGATGCCAGAGCATGTATCCACAGATACATGAATAAATTTTTGTTTTCCAAAGGCATTGCAACGTGTAACATCCATTTGCCAGATATGAAGAGGTTGCAACATAATGCGAATGTGAAATTATGATTATAGGCTCTGAAAATCTTTGCAACACTATCGCTACAATAGCACATTCTACTAATTGGGGAGATGTATAATCAAACTGAATTCGAGTAGGGACATTATTAACCACATAACAACCAATGCCTGTCTTAGAACCATCGGTATAAATATCCAATGCTTGATGAATAGGATGTGTCTTAGTAACTTTGGGAAATATAAATGAGTTAGAAAGAGTAAATTGTAACAAGGGATGTTTAGGATAATGATTATCAATATTTCCAGGGAATGAGCATTTTAAAATTGCCCAAGCATCTTGAGATGCACATAAAACTTGAATTTGATACATAGTATAAGGACATATAATTGTATTAGGATATTGTCCAAAATGCATCACGGACAGCTGAAGTCACTTTAAAGCCAATTCTGCAACTAAGGTAGGATAATAGCCTAAAGTCTTTCCAGGAAAGCTATGTGGGTGAATCCATAGCAAGGGTCCCTCTTGCCACAGTACTGCAGTTGGTTGTTGAGGAGAGGGAAGAATACATAACTGGAAAGATAATTCGGGGTTAAGTCTATCTAGTTGAGCATGTTGTATGGCCATCTCTATTTTATCCAATACTTTAGACGATTCAGGGGTCAAAGTTCTCAATGAAGTAATGTTAGAATCTCCCTCAAGTATTTTAAATAAGGGTTGAAGTTCAGTTGTAGTTAATTTCAAATAGGGACGAATCCAATTGATATCCCCTAGTAACTTTTGAAAATCATTTAATGTTTTTAATTTATCTCTTCTAATAGTAACCTTCTGTGGTTTAATATACTCAGGAGTAATTATCGCTCCCAAGAAATTTCCTATCTCTCCTTCCTGAACCTTTTCAGGCGCTATAGATAGTCCTTTCTGTTTTAAGGTAGAAACTAACAGAGAGAACGCTTGGTGTAAAACTTCTTTGTTATTAGTACACAAGAGTATATCATCCATAAAATGACAAATTCTAACCTTAGGAAACTGTTTTCTAACTGGTTCAATAGCAGAAGAGACATATATTTGACACATAGTGGGACTATTGTCCATGCCTTGTGGTAGGACCCTCCATTGATATCGGTGGTCTGGTTCCTCATGATTAATACTTGGGAGAGTGAAAGCAAATCTAATTTTGTCCTTAGGATGTAAAGGTATAGAGAAAAAACAATCTTTAATATCTACTATTATAATCTCCCAATGTCTAGGCAAGGCTGTCAGCAGTGGCAGACCCTTTTGAATTGATCCTAATAATTGCATCTGATTATTAATAGCTCTAAGATCATGTAATAACCTCCATTTACCTGATTTTTTCTAAATCACAGATATAGGCGTATTCCATGGTGACTGAGAACTCTCCAGATGTCCTAGTTTTAGTTGCTCTTTAACTAGAGCTTTTGCAGCTGCTAGTTTTTCAGAGGTTAACGGCCATTGAGGAACCCATACAGGTTCCTCTGACAACCAAGGTATAGGCAATGCATCCTCAATGGCCCCTAGGAAAAACCCAGCCCTTTCCTGTCTTGTTTTTCTGTAATAGAAACAGGGCTGATCCTGCCTTGTAAGGCCTTCCCCAATCCTTTTCCAGGGACACACCCCATTTCTTTCATCATTTTTTGACTCTGTGTAGAATAATCATTAGTGAGCCTAAATTCTAACTGTTTAAGGATATCTCTTCCCCATAAATTAACTGGAAGTGGCAAGACATAAGGAACAACTGTCCCTCGTCTGCCTTCGGAATCTTCCCAATGCAATACTCTTGCACTAACATCAGGAGCAGACTCATATCCAAGACCTTGTAAGGTTTGTGAAGAGCTATTATCAGGCCAGTTTTTTGGCCACCAATTGGTAGAGATAATGGTAGTATCTGCTCCTGTGTCTAGGAGGCCTGTGAAAAGCCTTCCTTGAATTTTCAACTCTAAGGTGGGGCGTTTATCTAAATCTAATGAAATAAATACATTCTGTCCTCCAGAGGAACCAAATCCCTTCATGCCCCTAGTTAAACCTTTACTAGGAAAGAATGAATGTAAACTAGGGAGGACTAACAGCTGTGCAATTCTATCACCAGGAGCTATAGAGCTAATCCCCCTTGGTGATGAGCACATGATTTTTATTTGTCCCTCATAATCTTGATCTATGACTCCAGGGTGAACTATTAATCCTCTTAGAGTCGTAGATGATCTTCCTAGCACTAGTCCTACTGTATTCTCAGGTAAGGGTCCTGAAAAATCAGAAGGTATAGGCTGACACCCCATGGTGGGTGTTAGTACTGCTCTGGCGGTAGCACAGAGATCCAGTCCTGCCGAGCCTGACGTGGCTCTCCTGATTGTCTTATCCTTTGATGTTGTTGAGGGTGGTTCTGTAAGCTCTCTATTGCCCCATACATTTGTGGGCCCTGGAGATGTGGGCCCCGTTGCCCGTTTTTTGGCAGAGGGGGAAATTACACATCCTCTGTCGTCTTTAACTGACCTACACTCATTTGCCCAATGTTTTCCTTTATTACACCTAGGACACATTCCAGGCACCTTTGGACGACTGTTATTAGTAGTGCCAGGTGCTCTACATTGTCTTTGTATGTGTCCCAGCTTTCCACACCTGAAACATTTAACATTAGAGGCCCTCTGAGCCGCTAAAACAGCAGCTGCCAATCCGGCATTAGATAGAGGTCCTCCTATTTCTCTACAAGCCTTCATCCATGCATTTAGTCCTTTTCCTTTCCAAGGTGTAATAGCATTTCTGCATTCTCTAGTACACTGTTCAAAAATTAGTTGTTCTATGAGAGGCATGGCCGTCTCAGGATCTCCAAAAATCCTTCCTGCCGCCTCCATCATCCTAGCCACATAGTCTGAGAATGGCTCAGTGTTCCCTTGGATAATTTTTGTCAAGTTTCCTGAAACCTGTCCTTTGTTAGGTAGGCTTTTCCATGCTTTTACAGCTGCCTTATTAATTTGCTCATATACTTCTACAGGGTAGGCCGTTTGATTGATAGCCCATTGTCCCTGCCCTGTAAGCATGTCAAAGTTCCATTGTGGATGCCCCTGAGCTAAATTTTGTCTTGCCTGTGAAGCACAGAGTTCTTGAAAAATAGATTTCCAATCTAGATACTGTCCCATAGTCAGGCAAGCCTTAACAGTATTATACCAGTCATCTGGTGTCATGGCACTGACCACAAGTCTTTCTATTAATGCCTGAGTAAAAGAGGCATTGATTCCATAAGTCTGTACTGATTCAGCTAGCACTTTTAATTGTTTTAAATCTAGCTGTGAATGTTGTCTGGTTTGGTTAGCATCTTCCCATACAGGAAAGGCTACTCTTATCTTTTTTCTCTCCTTAGCTGTAATAAGAGAATTGGACGACAGTCTTTCTTGTCTCTCTTTTGGATTTTTCTTTTTAACTCTAACTACTTCCTCCAATGGTGGGGCAGATGGGGCATACCCCGGTGCATAAGGCGAATCCAGCCCGTATCTTTCAGACTCATAACGAGCTGCTTCTTTATCTAACTCTGCCTGTTCCTCAAGATCTAACACACTATCAGAGGATGAGGTGTCCGTATCCTCTGTATCTTCTTCGTCCTCCGAGGACGTCTCCTCAGAGGCGGAGTCATTAATTCTTAAATTCTGAAACTCAGTTAACACTGGGTACAACTATTTCTTAGGCCCTTTCTGTTCCACTTTTGTAGCTATTTCTTTTTTAATTTCTTCTTTTTTCTTCGTTCTATTCTTAGCGCTCTTTTCCTTTTCTGCTTCTGATAGGCTATCCTGGTTTTCTGCCAAAGCTTTTTGTCCCTCTCTTACCTTATCTTGGAATTTTGCATCCTCTATACAGGCTCTAACCATTTTGTACAGTGGCCATATGCCTGGTCTTAACTTTCCCTTCTCCTTTTCATTAATCAAGTCTCCGCCGAGCTTGCCCCAGGAGCCCTTTGACAAGGACCCCGTGGATACAAACCAGGGAGCTACTCTATCCACATCTCGCAGAAAATTACACAACACTTTCTTGGGAACCTTTAAACCACACTCACGCAACAACGCATGCATTGCTGGGAGAAGCGGCTTCATTTGGTGGTTACCCATACTGCTAGAGGGAACGAACTTGCACAGTTATCTACCTGTGACTTACAGCTCCTGAATACACGGAGGGCAAGTACACTCCTTCCCTTGTGTATGGCAGTTAAGACAGAAGCAGAGAACAAGAACTACCACGGCCCAAACGGGGATAGCAATAGCAAAATAGACAGGATCCACCTTACCTTGCAGAAAAGCGTCTAGACTTCTCGCGCGGCCAGTTCTGAATCCTCTGTTGAGCTAACAGGTTCCCTCGAAACTGGATAAAACGCCGAGATGTTCGGCTTCATCTCCCGGGTTTCTGTCACCAGTTGCAGGGCGCCGCTTCTCCGAAAAGGAGAAGGCCACACTCAGGATTCTTCTGACAGCATTTTTATTGTTACAGCTCTTTTAGTGTTCTTAGATGGTAGTGAGGCGAGGGACCCCAAGCCCCAAAAGCTTGTGGCTTATATAGAGCTTTAGGAGATGTGCCGCACACTCATTGGCTCTTATGATGTCACCAAATTAGCATACTGGTTTTCGTGCCTTGCGCAGGCGCACATTCAAGCAAGTCGCGCAAGAAGAACCAGGAAGCAGGAAACCAGCGCCATCTTTCGATGGCGGACGCAGCTCCTAACACTACTGAGCAAACTCCAGGAGTGAGAAAGTTGGAAAACAGTAATCTGATAAGAGAATAAGGGGCAGTATGTTCTAGCAACAGCAAGCAGCAGAAATAGGTGGCTTCTGGCATGTTGCTCTGGCATTAGAGTCAAGAATAGAAGGGACTACTGAGACAATTGATGCTGGTTAGCTGGAGGTAAGAAATTAGCATTGCTAAAGAAGAGACCAGCATCAATGAGATGATATCTTCTGGTAAGTGTTTTCTCAGATCACAAAGAAGCTTTGTTCCAGAGATAGCCAGGTTATCACTTGTGTAGCAGCTGGGTTGGTAACAAGTAAGAATGATCTAGGTGGTATGGGTTTTGAAGGTATGAAATGTTCATGGAGGGCAGCTAAGGCTTGGTACTGTGAGATGCCAGGGTAGGCCAGTGGTGAAGGTACAGTCTCACTTGCAGTTGATGGCTAAGATATAAAGGATTCATGTAAAGAAGGTGAGCTTTTTTCACCATGAAGAGAGCCTATGAGAGGCTATTGGTGAAGCCTAGTTGCATCAGATGTCACCATAGTATTAAAGATGCCAGTATCATGGAATGTCTACTAAGAACAGTATCAGCAGTGGAGTGGAGTCTACCAGAGACTAGAGTGCTACAGAAGGCATGGCTGGAGAAGTGACACAAAGCCTTTGGAAGAGCCCAGAAGATCATGTGTTAATCTTAGACATTGAAACTAGAAGCAGTAAAGATGAAGTTAACTTGAAGATCCCAAGATTTTAAAGATGCCTAGTTCTGTGTAATTAGAACTTGAATACTATTGTGTAGGAACCTTAGTTTATAGAACTGTAATCTAGTTCATGTATGACATTCAGAGATAAAACAGCTCTTTACACATTGTCACAAATATAAAAATTATCATGTAAGAGTTATGGATTTGGGGGAATTCTTAAGGTTAATTCATCTCTAAATATCACTAATTTCTTAAGCTTATTTCAGAAAAATCGGCATTTACGTGTCTCCTAGTGTGAAGTTTACTGCAATTGGAGAGAAAATTTCATGTGTCTAGCACTCTCCACAATCATCCCTATGTCTTCTTTTAGAATACCAGAAAGAAGATCCGAGTTTTTTCTGGTAATGATTTTTGTTATTGATGAGATCAACAGGAATCCTTATCTTTTACCGAACATGTCTTTGGCATTCTCACACAGTGGTGGCATGTGTGAAGATATATTTGAAATTCTGGAAACAATACACTTCTCAAAATATAATCCTTGACATTTTATTAATTATGAATGTGGAATACGAGAAAGCTGTCCTGTAGAGCTTATAGGACCATTATGGAAAATATCCTTAAAACTGGCAATTGATTCTAGGATGCCGAAGGTGAGAATGTGTGATACTGGATGAATTAACAACTTTTTATTCTATTCATAGGTGCCTAGGGAGAAAACTTGTTTGGCATAGGTTTGTGTGTGTGTTCTTTTTTATATGTTATCCATTTATTATAAAGGATTCAATAATCAGATTTTTGATGCATTGAGAACACAGTTAAGTATGTTTTTATAACATGGTGACTTCTCAGGAATAATCTAGAAACTAATAGGAATAATATATGATATTTATAGTGTAATCTTTCTATCCTCAATAGGAGTTCTGAAATGTGAGTAATGTTACTTGTATATAACTCCAAACTTTCTAACATTCATATTCCTTACAGGATGTTTCATCATCTTTCTATGTCCTTTAGGTTTTCTTTGGACCATTTAATCCTAACTTGAGTGACCATCACCTGTTTCCCTATGTCTATCAGGTAGCAACCAAGGACACACGTTTGTCTCATGCTATGGCATCCTTAATGCTTCACTTTAGATGGACTTGGATAGGACTTGTCATCTCAGATGATGACCAGGGCATTCAGTTTCTCTCAGACTTGAGAGAAGAAATGCAAAGGCATGGGATCTGTTTAGCATTTGTGAATATGATCCCAGAAACCATGCAGATATACACGACAAGGGCTGAGATATATGATAAACAAATTATGGCATCATCAGCGAAGGTTGTTATCATTTATGGTGAAATGAACTCTACCCTAGAAGTCAGCTTTAGAAGATGGGCATATTTAGGTGTTCAGAGAATCTGGATCACAACCTCACAATGGGATGTCAACACAAATAAAAAAGATTTCAGTCTTGATTTCTTCCATGGGACTGTCACTTTTGTACACCACAACAATGATATTCCTAAATTTAGCAATTTTGCACAAATAAACACTTCCAAATATCCAATAGACATTTCTCAGATAATGCCTAACTGGAATTATTTTAATTGTTCAATCTCTAAGAACAGCAATAGCAAGTTGGATCATTTTATATTCAACAACACAGAGGAATCGTCAGCACTGCACAAATTTGACATGTCCCTGAGTGAAGAAGGTTACAATTTGTATAATGCTGTGTATGCTGTGGCCCACACCTACCATGAACTCGTTCTTCAAAAAGTAGAATCTCCACAAATGGAAGAATCCAAAGGAGTACTCAATGACTGTCAACAGGTAAAAATTTTTACATTTCATTATGCTTAGATTTTTCAGTGTGATCTTTTAAGTGGCCCTCAGAAACTCACATATATTTATTATAGAGTATTGTATAAGTGGAAAGTCTTCTACACTTTAAAACTCCCTGTAGTAACCATCCTCATATTTCGATTAAAATCGAATTTCAACCAAACGTTGTCAAAAAAGATAAGGAAGGACACTTCATTCTTGACAAAGGAAAAATCTACCAAGATGAACTTTCAATTCTGAATATCTATGTTCCAAATGCAAGGGCACTGACATTCATAAAACAACTTTACTAAAACTCAAAGCACACATTGCAGCTCACACAATAATAGTGGGAGTCTTAAACACTGCACTCTCATAAATGGACAGATAGTGGAAACAGAATTAAACAGAGACACAGTGAAATTAAGAGAAGTTATGAACCAACAATTTGGATTTAACAAATATCTATAGAACATTTCATCATAAAACAAAAGAATATACCTTCTTCTCAGCAACAGGCCTAGACAAATATAAGAAGATTGAAATAATCCCATGTATCCCTTCAGATCACCAAAGACTAAGGCTGGTCTTCAATAATAACAGAAACAACAGAAAGCTGACATACACATGGAAACTGAAAAACTCTCTACTCAATGATAACTTGGTCAAGGAAGAAATAAAGGATGAAATTAAAGACCTTTTAGAATTTAATGAAATTAAAGAAACAACATTATCTAACTTTTGGGACACAAGGAAAGCAGGGCTAAGATTAATACTCATAGCTCTAAGTGCCTACAAAAAGAACCTGGAGAAAGCATACCCTAGCAGCTTGACAGCACACCTGAAAGCTCAATAACTAAGAGAAACAAATACACCCAAGAGATATTGACAACAGGAAATAATCATACTCAGGGCTGAAATCAACCATGTAGAAAAAAAAGAATTATACAAAGAATCAACAAAACCAGGAGATGGTGCTTTGAGAAAATCAAGAAGATATATAAAACCTTAGTTAGACTACCAGAGGGCACAGAGACAGTATCCAAGATAATAAAATTAGGACTGAATAGGAAGACATAACAATGGAAACTGAGGAAATTCATAAAATCATCAGATCCTATTCCAAAAGCCTATATTCAACAAAATTGGAAAATCTGGATGAAATGGACAATTTTCTAGATGGATATCAGGTATCAAAGTTAAATCAAGATCAGATAATCCACCTAATCAATCCTATATTCCCCTAAAGAAATAGAAGCATTTATTTAAAGTCTCCCAATCAAAAAAAAAAAAAAAACAGTCCAGGACTGGATGAATTTAGTGAAGAATTTTATTAGACCTTCCAAGAAGACCTAATACCAAATTCTCTTCAAATTATTCCACAAAGTAAAAGGAACACTACACAATCTATTCTATGAAAACACAATTATGTTCATACCTAAACCACACAAAATCCAATAAAGAGGACTTCAGTCCAATCTTCCTTATTTATATCAACGCAAAAATACCATAAAAATTCTCGCAAACAAAATCCAAGAACATATAAAAAAAAAATCCAACATAGTCAAGTAGGCTTTATCCATGGAATTCAGGGATGGTTCAAAATATGGAAAGCGGTCAATGTAATCCACTATATAAGCAATATCAAAGAAAAAAAAACACAACATCATCTCACTAGATGCTGAGAAAGCATTTGACAAAAGTCATCACCTCTTCAGGATCAAAGTCTTGAAAAGATTAGGAATTAAAGGCCCATACCTAAACATAGTAAAAGCAGTATACTACAAACCAGTGGCAAACATCAAACTAAATGGAGAAAAACTTAAAGCAATCCCACTAAAGTCAGGGACTAGACAATGCTACCCACTCTCTTCCTACCTATTCAGTATAGTACTCTATGCTCTAGCCAGAGATATTAGACAACAAAAGGAGGTCAAAAGGATACAAATTGGAAAGGAAGAAGTCAAAATACTACTATATGCAGTTGATAAGGTAGTATAGTTAAATGACCCCAAACCTTCAACCAGAGAACTCCTAAACCAGATTTAAAAAAAATAAAACCTTCAGAAGAGTGCCTGGATAAAAAAATTAGCTTGAATAAATCAATATTCTTCCCTTACTCAAAGGACAAAGAGGCTGAGAAAGAAATTAGGGATATGACAACCTTCAGAAATAATATAAAATACCTTGTTGTGCCTTTAACCAAGCAAGTAAAAGATCTATATGACAAGAATTTCAAGTCTCTGGAGAAAGAAATCGAAGAAGAATCCAAAACATGGAAATATCTCCTATGTTCAAGTATTGGCAGCAACAATATAGTAAAAATGGCCATCTTGTGGAAAGCAATCTACAGATTCAATCCAATCCCCATCAAAATTGCAACTCAATCCTTCATAGAGATAGAAAGAGCAATTTCCAAATTCATTTGCAATATCAAAAGACCCAGGATAGTAAAAACTATTCTCAACAATAAAAGATCTTCAGGGAGAATCACTGTCCCTGACCTCAAGCTGTAGTACAGAGCAATAGTGATGAAAAGTGCATGATATTCGTACAAATAGGCAAGATCAATGGCATAGAATTTAAGATGCATAAATGAACTTCCATATTTATATGGCCATTTGATCTTTGACAAAGGTGCTAAAACCATCCAGTGGAAAAAACATAGCACTTTCAACAAATGGTGCTGGTTCAACTGGAAGTCAATATGTAGAAGAATTCAAATTGACCTATTCTTATCTCCTTTTACAAAGCTCAAATCCAAGTGGATCAAGGACCTCCACATAAACCAGATACACTGAAACTAATAGAAGACTAAGTGGAGAAGAGCCTTGATTACATGGACACAGCAGAAAAGATCCAGAAGAGAAAACCAATGACTTTTTCTCTAAGATAGAGAATTGACAAATGAAACCTCATAAAACTGCAAAGCTTCTGTAAAGCAAAGGATATTGCCAATAGCACAAAATGAGAACCAAAAGATTGGGAAAAGATCTTTACCAATCCTACATCTCATAGAGGCCTGGTATCTAATATATAAAAAGAACACAAGAAGATAGACTCTGGACAGTCATATAACCCTATTAAAAATGGGGTACATAGCTCAACAAAATTCTCAACCGAGGAAACTCAAATGATGGAAATGCATCTAAAAAATGTTCAACATCTTTAGTCATCAGAGAACTGCAAATCAAAACAACCCTGAGATTTCACCTCACATCAGTCAGAATGGCTAAGATCAAAAACTCAGGTAATAGCAGATGCTGGCAAGGATGTGGAGAAAGAGGAACAGTCCTCCACTGTTGGTGGCATTGTAAGCTGATAGAACCATTCTGGAAATCAGTCGGGTAGTTCCTCAGAAAACTGCATATAGTGTTACCTGAGGATCCAGCTTTACCACTCCTGGGCATATACCCAAAAGATACTCCAACATATAACAAGGGCACATGCTTCCCTATGTTCATAGCTGTCTTAGTTATAATAATCAGAACCTGGAATGAACCCAGATGTCCTTCAACAGAAGAATGGATACAGAAAATATGGTACATTTACACAATGGAGGACTATTCAGCTATTAAAAACAGTGAATTCTGGAAATTCATAGTCAAATAGATGGAACTAGAAAATATCATCCTGAATGAGGTAACCCAATCACAAAAGAACACACATGGTATGCACTCACTGATAAGTGGATATTAGCCCAAAATTTTCCACTACCACATGAAGCTCAAGAAGAACGAAGACCAACATGTGGGTGCTTTGGTCCTTCGTGGTAGGAGTAACAAAATCCTCAGGGGAGCAAGTAAGGAGATAAAGTGTGGAGCAGAGACTGGAGGAGGGGCATTCTGGAGTCTGCCAGACCCAGGAATCTTGTCCATGTGCAGTCACCATATGCAGGCATGGTTGAGGATATCAGGAAGTGCATGCTCACTGAAGCCTGATATACCTATCTTCTGAGAGGCTCTGCCAGAGGCGGATGCTCACAGTTAATCATTGAACTGATCATGGTGTCCGCAATCAAAGAGGTAGAGAAAAGCCTGAAGGGGTTGAAGGGCTTGCAGCTGCATTGAAAGAGCGGCAATACCAACCAACCAAAGCTCCCAGGGTCTAAATCGCTAGCCTGGGAACATTCTTGGAGGGACCCATGGGTCCAGCTGTATGTGTAGTGGAGGAGGGCCGTTTCAGGCATTGGTAGAAGAGGAAGTCCTTGGTCCCATGAAGGCTGGATGCCCCAGTGTGGGGTAATTCGATGTTGAGGAGGGAGAAGTTGGAGGACGGGTAGGGCCACATCCTCATAGAAGTATCAGGAGGTAGGATTGAATTAGGGGTGTCAGGGGGAATGGAAAAAATGGATAATATCTAAAATGTAAATAAATAAAATATCCAATAATAGAAAATAAAACAAAAAATAAATTAGGAGCAAAGAGTTTTATCATTAAGCCTTATGTGATGACTTGATTAGAATAATTTCCTAAGGAATTGGTACATTTGCTGTGATTAATAGTTTGTCATTTAAACTAACTTAAAAAAACATAAATGATAGAGACAGCACATTTTCTCAAGCTTATGTTTATTTAATATATGCAAACTGTATGTACGTGAATGACCCACTACCACTCTTTGTTTCCACAACTTCCAGACATTCAGACTGCCCACTCATTCTCACATACATGGCTTCATTTTTAAAATTATTTTTCCAAATGTGTTCATACATACACACAGACACAGACACACACACACACACGAGGCATATTGTATTTTACTACATGGGATAACTAATATATCTGTCTTTCCTGGAAGCCATTAAAAATTAGAGGACATTCTCAATTTTGTATTGCCTTAATTGATATAAGTATATAATCATCTAATGATGTATCTCATTTAGGTGGCTTCCTTGCTAAAGACCATAGTATTTACTAACCCTGTTGGAGAACTGGTGAACATGAATCACAGGGAAAATCAGTGTGCAGAGTATGACATTTTCAACATTTGGAATTTTCCACAAGGCCTTGGAATAAAAGT
>NW_021605503.1:0-13097 GCF_004785775.1 Grammomys surdaster
AGAGCCCCTTTCACATCTTTGTTTCTAAGGCTGTAAATGATTGGATTCAACATGGAAGTCATAACTGAATAGAACACAGAGACAACCTTATCCTTTTCACTCATTGTCTTGGAATTGGGTCTCATGTAGGCAAATATTCCAGACCCATAGTAGAGGACCACAACAGTGAGGTGGGACCCACAGGTTGAAAAGACCTTGAGCCTTCCCTCCCTTGACTGCATCCGGATTACAGTGGAGATGATGTTCCCATAGGAGACAAGGATGAGTGAGACAGGAGCCAATAGGATAATCACTCCCACTAAAAACAGAGCCATTTCAGCATTGTAAGTGTCAGCTGAAGCCAGCTTTAGGAGGGCAGGTGGTTCACAGAAGTAGTGATTAATTACATTCTGTCCCTGATAAGGGATATGCAGTGTAAATGCACTGTCCACTGAACATGCAAATGTACCAATCATCCAGGAAACTACAGCCAACTGGAAACAAACCCTCTGGGTCATGATGGTGGAGTAGTGCAGGGGTTTGCAGACAGCTACATACCGGTCATAGGACATAACTGCCAACAGAGCACACTCTGTGCACCCTGCTAGGAGAAATACAACTATCTGTAGTGAACATCCAATAAAAGAAATGGTTTCTTTTTTGAAAGGAAGTGGACCAGCATCTGGGGTACAATGCTTGTAGAGAAGCAGAGGTCAGCAAAGGATAAGTTTTTAAGGAAAAAGTACATGGGCGTATGAAGTCGAGAGTCAATTTGGATGAGGATTATGATGAGCAGGTTTCCAAATACAGAAAGGAAATAAATGATCAGGAAAATAAAGAATAACAAGATTTGAACTTTAGGATTCTCTGAGAGTCCCAGCAGAATAAATTCTACAACATAAGTTTGATTTGTTCCTCCCATTGATATTCCTGTTTACCTGTTATCAGAAGGAAAAACAATGTTTCAGTCCTTTATAAACAAGTGTGTAGTTAGCAAATGCATCCTCTTAATTCTTAGCTTCCATCTCTTTCCCACTAGGCACCAATTCCTGTAAAAATGCACACTGGTTTATTTCTATCAAGGAAAACACATATTTAGTTTCATTCTTTTTGAAAAAGGAGCTTACTCTGAAACTCAGGCTGACCATGGACTCAACAGTCTCCTGTTTGGCCTTCTAAGTGCTGGAGTCTCACATTTTTTTCACCACATCTAGTTTCCACATAGATTTTAAGCACATTATTTCCTTGTTTATTCTACTTGATGCATGAACATCATGTGCTATGTAGATTTTTGTGTCTAATCCTGGTGTCTGAATAAGTGTAGATGAGCAAATGCCCATCTAGCTACATAAGAAAAGTATCATTGATTACTCTTAGAATTTACACTTTCAGTTTCAAAACTATCTTTTGGTTCAATTCCATTTTCCTATATTAGATTTCTGAAAGTAAAGTAAATTTTTTTTGTTAATAAAAGAAACCCTTTGGGCTTTTAGATTTCAAAACATCTAGTGGCTAATCAAATAAATTAATAAGATATTGGTCTGTGTTATAACAGGAAGTTCAAATAAGGATTAGTGGCCAAAACAGAGAAACTGAACACATTACTTCTTGTTTTTCATCTATAGCTATTTTAAGCTACAAAACAACTGCTGAAATGACGATTCAGTGTAAATGAAGAGAAAGTTTTATGTCTATGTACTGTGTAAACTCTTGTCTGTGAACAACTATTTTATGTGAAAAGAGGAAAAACAACATGAAAAATTATATTACACTCTCAAGTGCACCTACATAAAACCAATGTAATGAGACTCAGGCATCCTAGGCTGACTCTCCTGGGGGGACACGCCCAAGACTGAGCTGGGAATTTCATCTTCTGAATAGGATCTTACAGCCTTATGCTAGAAAATTTCAGATAAGCTTTTACTTTTGTTAGGATACTTAGTTTCTAATTAGATTTGGTTTCATGAGGAGTTTGAGGCTAGCCTTGACTATAAAGTAAGACCTTGTCATGAGAAACAAAAACAAAACAACAACATAAAAAACAAAACAAAGTGTTACTCTCTTAAAAAGTACAATGATATGAGAGATAGATTTCTGAAATGATAATAGTGTTGGTCTTAAAATAATGGTTAGGTACATGACAGTATTCATTATTTAAAATTTCATTCAACTTTGCACTTATAACTTCTACTTCTCTGAAATTATGTTATAGTTATAAGAAAGCTTATTAAACCCAGATTTATTTACTCTTTTAATATGTTTGCAAGTGTGTGAAAGAGAATGCATGTGCACTTTCATGTGTGTGTGCATGTGCATACATGTTGTATATGTGTGTGTGTGTGTGTGTGTGTGTATGTGTGTGTGTATGGGGGAGCATGTGTGTTGCAGGTTTCCATGGAGGCCAGAAGAGGTTATTAGATCCCTGTGGAGCTGAACTTAGTGCTTATGAGGCACCTGGCTTGAATGTTGAAAACAACTTCATATATATATGTGTGTGTGTATATGTATATATATATATATATATATATATATATATATATATATATATATATATATTACAAATACACTGTCGCTGTCTTCAGACACAGCAGAAGTGGGCATCGGATACCATTATAGATGGTGGTGGGCTACCATGTGGTTTCTGAGAATTGAACTCAGGACCTCTGGAAAAGCAGTCAGTGCTCTTAACCACCGAGCCATCTCTCTAGCTCCTGAGAAGTATATTTTAAAAACTTGCCATTTGGCAACTAAAATATATAGTTTCAGAATAGAATACTTTAAAAACAACTATAGTAGATTACCTATATAAACTAACTCTTTTGACAAGTTATTATGTTGGTTCTAAAACTTTCTGGAATGAAAAACATGTTTATGAAAGATGAAAATTGAAGACAGCAATGAGACTAGCATAAGAAAACACCTAGGAGAGTGGGAGTAAACAAGAGTGCTATGTCATACATGAGACATGAAAGCCTAAGGGACCTATTTGGGGGAGAGAAGAGGACCAGTAAAAGGGGGTCTGGGAGGATCAGAGGATGCTGTGAAGGGGATAAAAAGAACCAAAATATCCTCTCACAAGCACAAAAATAATGAAGCTCATTATGTTTTATGTTCACTTACAAAATTAATTGCAAAATATAGGATAGAAATGGGAATTACCAAAAGGCCATGGTAGGAATAACTTCAACATTCTTTTGTACCTTCTGGCACATGTCTTCAACTAAGCATCATTCTTGGAACCAAAAAGTATATGCTTCCTTGCTTGCATCCAAAGCAAAAATGAAGCGTCTTTGCAGTAGCATTCAATAACACTAGAATAAATTCTAATATAGGGGATTAGATTCCCCGAGGAGGAGACATATATTTACAAATAAAACCAAAAAAATGTGGGCAAAGTAAAGTGGCTATTAAAATAATTGACAAACATCTTTTAAATTTTTTATTACTTTTATTTATGTATATTTTAATTATTTATTCATTATTGTTTTTCTATTTCATTTTAAATATATGCCAAATTTTAATGGAAACCATATAATGTGACAAAATTGTGCTTTTGATTAAAGATACAAAGTAAGAAATATAACAAGTGATACATAGACACACATTAAGTGAAGAATTCATGACTACTAAGTGATAGTTTATCAAGTAATATAACTACTGTCATTTAGTAAAGGATGAGCCATAGGATGACACTGGTACAAGCACACAAACACACAGAACACAGTGCAGTTCTAACACTTGTGCAGTGAACTGTTGCCCACACATGCTCTAGTGACAACAATTCTGAGACCAGAAAGGCCCTAGTAACAAGCTCTTGGAAAGAGAAGCATCACAATGTGGTACCATTTCCTCCCCACCCCCAATAAGGTATTTGTGAACTGTGGGCGTCCAGGAAGTGAAAAGATAAGGAGGCCTCTAACAATCTTACAATAGTCAGAAGAACAAGATACAAACAATAACATACAACTTGCCAAATTTAAGTGTCACTTAACTAATTAATATTTAAAGTATTATTTATGATCTCCAATGACCTTGGAGTGAGGAAACGTATAAACTGTCCAGTCTAACTCAACCTAATTTGTTTTACATCAGACAATCTACTCTTTACTTAACTCTGTGACAGAATCAAATAAATTCTTTGCCCAGGACAGTAACATCAGGAACCCTGACTAGCTTTACAACATCCCATGCAAAATGCCTTGTATTCAACAAAAAGTAATTACAAAATATGCAATAGGAACAACTAAGAAACAGAGGGAACAAAATAACTGTAAATAATATGGGAAAATATGATGATACTGCAAATATTAGACATCATATTTAAATATTAAGAACAACATATATCTTCACGCTATTAAACAACAGGGTAGAACATTTAGTCAGACAACCAAAAGAATCACTAAAGGAAGACACACTGTTTTTGTCAGATCTTAAAAACTGAATTATTAAAGTTGGGATGTAAAAGATGTTTAACAGTGTTTTCATTAGACACAAGAAAAAGAATATTCATTAACAAGAAGATATAAAAAATGAAAGGTGAAAAGAAAAATAGGGAATGAGAAATATAACAACATCAGAAATGTAATGAGTCCTGGGGAAATTAGATAGATAGATAGACAGATAGGTTGGTAGATAGATAGATAGATAGATAGATAGATAGATAGATAGATAGACAGTCAGACAGACAGATAGATAGTAAGACATATTAAAAGGGAACAGATAATGGTTAAGAACTTATTGATGAAAATATCTATTTACATACATAATTGTGACAAAAGTAAACCCAAAGATGACTATGTAAATCTGAATCTCACCACACTTCTTACTCAAAGGAAAACAATGGAAAGTCTAAGCCTATTACAGTTAAAATTGAGGACATGCCAAATATTATTACGTGAATTAGAGAAAACACATTCCAGGAAACTGTTCCTTGTGTTTGTATGATATGAACATTCTTTGTCCTACAAACCTTGAAGGAAAAAGGAAAGAAGCTAGACTAAGGGTACAGATCACTGAAAACAGCTGTACCTTGTGTGCATGAAATCACTAAAAGGGACCTGATGGATCAGAGCTGTTTAGGCAAGGAAGGAATTACAGTTATGATTCATGATAACAGTTTTAGCATAACATGACTTACATACCTAATGTATTTTAAAGGACAATAGAATAAGAATCAGAGTGGGTAAAGTTAGGGTCCCTGTGAGATGAAAGGGAACTAAAACGAAGTATATCAGGGGACATAAGAGCTCCACTTTAAGAAACAAAGCCACCTGCAACTTTTATTTGCTCTTCTATGCTTATCATTTCAACTGACAAATAAATAACAAAATGGAGGAAAAGCAAGCACTTAGCTTACTGTTCACACTAGAAATTCTGAAGAATATGATGTCCATGTCTCCAACAAGTTGTAAGTGATGTTTCAATGGTTGAATATACTGTTTTTTTGCATTTGTTTTTTGTTTTACCGGTCATATTTAAAGCTGTGGCACTATATTTAACTTCACTTAGACATGTTCTTCTACTGATGACATGTCCTTTTTTTTATTTCTTCCCTTTATTTCTGTTCACCCCCCCTCCATATACACCTCACACCAATATGAATGGCTAAGATGAAAAACTCAGGCAACAGAAGAAGCTGGCAAGGATGTAAAGAAAGAGGAGCAGTCCTCCATTGCTGGTGGGACTACAAGCTGGTACAACTACTATGGAAATCAGTCTGGTGGGAGGGAGAGAGGAGAAGGAGAAAAAAAGGTGGAGCAGGTTCAGGTATGTCATGAGACAGAAAGAAGTCCAGAGGGTCAAGAGAATGAATAGAAATATGTAGCAGTGGGTGGTGAAAAATAGGCAGGAACCAATAGAAAGTTCCAGAAGACAGGGAAGCAAGAGGTTCACAGGACCCAATGGGGATGACATTAGCTCAAATATCCAACAGAGGGAAGATAGAACCTGAAGAGACCACTTCTAGTATGTATGGTCCTAATTTGAGGGATTGGGCCACCCACCCATCTCAAAATTTTTAACCCAGAATTGTCCCTGTCTAAAGGAAACACAGGGACAAAAAATGGAGCAGAGACTGAAGGAAAAGCTATCTAGAGACTGACCCACCTAAGGATCCATCCCTTCTGCACTCACCAAAACCTGATACTATTGCTGATGCCAAGAAGTGCTCTCAGACAGGAGCCTAGTGTAGCTGTCCTCAGAGAGGCTCTACAAGCATCGGACTAAGACAGATGCAGATACTCACAGCCAACCATTGGACTGAGCCCCTGGAGACCCCAATGGAAGAGTTAGGGGAAGGACTGAAGGAGTTGAAGGGGATTGCAACCCCCCAGGAAGAACAATAATATCAACTAACCAGGACCCCCCCCCAGAGCCAAACCAAAGAGTATACATAGATGGGTCCATGGCTCCTGGTACATATGTAGAAGAAGACTGCCTTATTTGACATCAATGGGAGGGGAGGACTTTGGTTCTGTAGAAGCTTGTTGCCCTAGCACAGGGGGATGCTAGAGGGAGGAAGTGAGGAGTGGGTGGGGAAGCATCCACCTAGAGGCAAAGGAGGGGGGGAATGGGAGGAGGTTTTATGGAGGAGAGATCAGGAAGAGGAACACCATTTGAAATATAAATAAAGAAAATGACCAATTAATAAAAAAATAGCATCAAAAAAGAAAGAGTGTTAGTTTAAAGGAGATTGAGACTTTTCTATACCTGTTAAAAAATACACAAATACCAACAGAGAATAAGATGATAGCAATGATTTAAGTTTTAGAGAGATACAACTTGATTTGACTCTGAGCTATCTGAATTAATACATCCTCTTGAATAAAATATTTAATCTATTTCCAATATTAAAAATAAAGACATTAGTATCACCTCTCAATCTTCTAAGGAGAATACATTATTTTATATAGACATCAAATGAAAATATGACTCATGATAACTTTTAGTTCTTTAGAATGCCAGTGAGTAGAAATTTCTTATTACACATGAACAAAGGCATTTTATCAATCAGCTTCAGATAAAGACAACCAAAGAGAAGCCGTTGTGCTCATGTGCTGTTTGTCCCTATAACACGTATACAACTAAGATCATCTCCTCACTGAAAATAAATGTTTTGCTTTCTTGCCTTGATAAGTTGATACTTCTGACAATTTAAATTGCTGTGACATGGTGCTTGCCTGTATATATTCCTAATGTATCCTTAGCTGAGCTTCTAATGCTCTAGATTCTTGTTTATTTTACCTCTGTCACCTTTCGACCTCCTCTGTTGCCCAATCCAATGCATTCATATAATAGAACAATCCTTTTAAATCCTGCTCTTATCATTTGAAATTCTCCCATTTAAACCAATTCAATGTGGCCTTTAGTCAAACACATACCTTAGCCACACAGCATCTGTAACTGTCTGAAGAAGCCTGCATGCTCACTTCTCCTGACTCTGATTCAAAATCCTTGTCAGACTCATGCATGGACCTGAGCTTTGCCTGTGGTTTCCCCATCTGAAGTCCACTTCCTGCTTTATCAACCAGACGAAATCCTTAGTCATCTAGCAGAGCTGTCCGTCCTCTGCTGCCTCTACCCCAGGCAAGTGTTCACTTACTCCAGTAAGCTGAGTTAATATCTTTTCTATTTATCAGGTTCTGATAATTTTATACTCATGTGAGTACACTTCTATTATATATGTTAGATTTCAAGACATTGTTTCCCATTGTATACTCCATTTTATATATTATTGATGTATAAAAGACATTGCACCTATTGCATAATGGGGTACACCTAAGAATGAACAGCAGGAAAAACGAGACATACATATTTGGTCATGCTCACCTATTTTGGGTTGTAAAACAAAGAAGTACACCATGACAAAGATGGCAGAGCAAGATACTGGATCTGAGAGTAATAAAACCTGTCAAATGGCTTTTGTCTCCATGACCTTTATAACAAGCCACTTTCTAGACGTGCAGATTTTCAAAACCAAAACTTCATGTTTGTCCGTTGCCACTTTTTACCAGAGATTAGGAATACACTAGCATAGGTCTGGGGAATATCTGATAGCATACAGTTGTAATATTATAAACTATGTATGATAGCCTATTAACCTAAAAATGTATGGCAATATTTTTGTAGGATACGGTCCCTGCAGATGCCTAGAGGAGGAATTCTGTCGTACTGTATGAAAGGTTAAAAGAGATGAGAAAGGAAAAAGGAGGGAGCAAGTAGAAGGGATGAGGACAGAAGGGAGGGGATGGGGGGGGAGGAAGACGAAAGGAAGGAAGGAGAGAACATGATTCTGGAGTGGAAAAGTAAATCCCTTAAGACTAACAGAATGTCTTGAAGGGGTTAATCACCCGCTGACAAAACCCTGCTTTCACCTGGTGAACTAACCTGAAGACTGTTCAGAGCAACTGGGTCACTGGCAGTGGGAGTGGGTTCAATTGGTGTGAAAGGCAGACTCCCTCCAGGCATTTCTCACTATCTTTTTATTCATAGGCACTTAAGATTGTTTCTTAAGACTTAGAAGAACCTTGTTCAACTACCTGTCTCAAAGAAACACACCTAAATTCTCCCAGGAACTGAACAAAAGAATTTCCTAAGAGGAATTTATTTAAAATGAGGTGCTAGGGATTGATGTAAACATCACGTTCCCTTGAGCCCTGGCTTTAGGATGAGTGATTCCTGTGTTATAAACATACAAATAGATGCTAAAATTTCCAAATCTCTCCTGATAAGTTCTATTAGAAAGATAACAGTTTAAATGGATACATAGAAGCCAAGCTATAGTTCAGGATGAATTACAGTTCAGTTTTCATATCATGAGAACTTGCTCTATTGCTGCATTGTTGTGTTGACAATCAAAGAAAGATAAGCTTTTCTGTTTGCTAAGTAATTTGTACATTGTTTATCCCTCATACTGATTAATATACAAGTCTTAACAGAAAACCCATTTTTAAAATTTTAATTGAAATAGAACTATATCACTGCCCCATTCTTTTCCTTCCTTCAGGCCCTTACATTTTGCTCTCCCTCAAAACCTTCCCATGCTACCCCATTCTCAAGTTGATAGTCTCATTTTATTTGGTTATATTTATTGCATGTATATGTGGGTATGCACAAATATGTATAAATAGAGCCTGCTGAGTTCATTTTTTATTGTTCCTCTATGTAGAGTTTCAGGGCTGACACTCTGCATTAGATGATCTGTAAGTTATTTTAAAGCTTAAATTAATTCCAACTTTTAGTTTAATTTTTTTGATACCTTAGGTGTGATGGCATATGCTTATAACCATAGCAGTTGGGAAGATGAGTCAGGAGAGTTGAGAGCCTGAGGCCAGCCTGGCTAATTGAAAGGCACTTTCTCAATAGAAAATAAATGAAAGCATTTGATATACTGTGAGAATGAAGGCAGAGCAGGTCCGCATGATTTCTACCTCAGCCCTCTGAGAAGTGCAATGCCAAAAGTCCATTGGCAGTACCTCCTCCTACCTTCAATTTTCATCAGTTTTTAGTCACAACTACCTCATTTCCTCTCAATTCACCCCCCTCAATTTCCCTCCTCTGTTAATGTTTTCCTCTCTCACATTTTGTTTCCCAAACCAATACTAATCACAGACTTGCCATGGATTTTCTTTGGCTCTTTTTGTTTTCCATTCATACCTAAGGGGTACGTACTGCTACCAGTGCCTCTTTGCTCTCTAAAATGATTTTCTATTTGAGAAATAACTAATTTTGACTTAATTACTTTTATTATTGGTCTACAGTTTATTAGTGAATATCTATGTAGACAATATTCTACTTTCAGGGCAGTACTGGAGATCTGTTGTCTCAACCATCAGCCTAGCAGAGGAACACAACACAACAACCTGTACAGCAACCTAGTTGTCTTGAAATAGGTTGTCCTTGCTATAATACTGCAGGAGGGTAGCTGTAGTAGTTAAGGCTGCAAGTTGCTGTGGCCCCTTGCCTCTGTCCTATGGATGAAGAGGTGTGACACGTATAGACTCAAAAATTGAAGTCTTAAAAAAAATACAGTTTATTAGAGCGTTAGAAAAAGAAAGTGCTAGTGTCTAGGAAGCAGATAGGCTGACTATACACCTTTACCTCTCCTGATCCTGAAAATCAAATTCCTCTCATCCCCAGATGTGGTAGTTTGAATAAGAGTGACTCCCACATGCTCATATCTTTGAATGTTTAGGAAACTGCACTGATTGAAAGAATCAGGGGGTGTGGCCATGTTGTGGGTAGGCATGACCTCACTGGAGGAAGTGTATCACTGGGGTGGGGGTTGAGGTTTAAGAAGCCCAAACTAGGCCCAGTATATCTCTCTTGCTGCTGTCTGTGGATCCAGATGTAGAATTTTCAACTACTTATCCAGCACTGTGTCTGCTGGCATGCCACTGTGCTTTACTATGATGGTAATGGGCTAACCTCTGAAACTGTAAACAAGCCCCAACTAAATGCTTTCCCTTATAAGTTCCCTTGGTCATGGTGTTTCTTCACAGCAAGAGAACACTGAAAAAGACAGACTTTGGTATCAGAAGTAGGGTGTTGCTCTGATAGATCTGACCATGTATTTGTTGGTAGAATATGGACTTTGGATTAGTAAAACAGTTGCATGCTTTATGTGGGACTTAAAGGGCCATATTAAGAAAAGCATGGAGAACAGTGAACCTGAGGACAATGGAAATAATGATGGGCTAGTTCAAGAGGTTTCGGAGGTGAAAAAATGTTAAATGGCCTAGACACTATTCTTGGGATATTTTGGCAAAGAATGAGGCTGCTTTTTGGTCTTGTTCCAAAGTCTTCCTGAGATTAAATTAAAGAGTTTTAGATTAATGACATTTGCAGAGGATATTTTAAAAATAGACCAGTGCTGTCTGTGTATGTGGTTTAGTGGCCACTCTTATGCAGATCCATAGTGAAAATGAGAATGCTGAGCATGGAAAAATACAAATTGAACAGTTTGAGGGGAAAAGGAGACCAGAAGCACTTAAAGAAATGTTCAATGTTCTATCTGTATGTATGCCTATATGCCAGAAGAGGGCATCAGATCCCATTATAGATGGCTAGGAGCCACCACATGGTTGCTGGGAATTGAACTCAGGACCTCTGGAAGAGGAGTTGGTGCTCTTAACCAGTAGAAAGACAGAGCATCAAGTGGAGGGATGGGGTTGCCATAACACAATCAAAAACTCTGACCCAGAATTGTACCTGTCTAAAAGAATTGCAGGAACAAAAATGGAGAAGAGACCGAGGGAAAGGCTATCCAGTGGCCAGCCCAACTTGGGATCCATCTCAAGGAGAGGCTCCAAGGACTGACACTATTACTGATGCTATGGTGTGCTTACAGACAGGAGCCTAGCATGGCTGCCCTCCAAAAGACCCAGCAAGCAGCTGACTGAGACAGATGCAGATACTTACATCCAACTAATGGATTGAAGTTGGGGACTCCTGTAGTTGAATTAGGGAAAGGCTGGAAGAAGCTGAAGAGGAGGGCAGCCCCATACAAAGACCATCAGTCTCAACTAACTTGGACTCCTGAGATCTCTCAGACACTGAGCCACCAATCAGGCAGCATACACAAGTATCTCTAAGGTCCCCAACACATATACAACAGGGGACTTCTTGGTATGGCCTCAGTGGGAGAAGATGCACCTAACCCTCCAGAGACTTGAGGCCCCAGGAGTGGGGAGGCCTGGTGGGAAAGTATCCTCTTGGAGACAGAGGGGAGGAAAAATGGAATTAGAAACTGTGGGAGAGGGGCCCAGGAGGGGTGTAATGACTGGACTATTAAAAATAAAGTAGTAGTAGTAGTAGTAATAATAATAATAATAATAATAATAATAATAATAATAAAAGAAATGTTCAAGGTCCTCAGTCTTCTGGAAAATGCAAATAAAAACGACCCTTAGATTTCATCTTACACCCATCAGAATATATAAGATCAAAACTCAAGTGATACCACATACTGGCAAGGATGTGAAGTAAGAGAAACACTTTTCCATTGCTGGTGGGAGTGCTAACTTATACAATTACTCTAGAAATCAATTGAGGGTTTCTCAGAAAACTGGGACTACCTCAAGACCCAGCTATGACACTCTTGGGTATATAAACAAAAGATGCTCCACTATACCACAGGGACACTTGCTCAACTATGTTCATAGCAGAATTATTCACAATAGCCAGAAACTGGAAACTAGCTAGATGTCCCCCAGTTGAAGAATGGATAAAGAAAATGTGTACATCTACACGATGGAATACTATTCAGCTATTAAAAACAAAATTATCATGAATTTTCAAGCAAATGGATAGAACTTGAGAATATCATCCTGAGAGAGATTATCCAGAGCCAGAAAGACATGTATGGTATATAATCACTTGAGACCCCAGGAAAGTGTAGGCCTGGCAGGATGTGTGTGTGTGTGTGTGGGGGGGGATGTAGGGACATTATTTTGGAGATGGAGGAGGAGGAATGGAATGAGGTTATAACCTGTCAGAGGTTATAACAGGAGGAGGATAACAACTAGATTGTAAAAAATAGATTAAAAAATAAAAAAAATAAGTGGACATTAGCCCTAAAGTGTAGGACAACCATGTTACCACCCATTGACCCAATGAAACTGGGTAACAGGGAGGTCCCAAGGGAGGATGTGTAAATTTCACTCAGAAGGAAAAACCAAATAGTCATTGGAGGTGGATGGAGAGAGGGAACTGGTTAGAAGAGGAGATAAGGAGGGGAATAAGGATGACAATCATGTGTTTGGAGGGAGGGTGAGAGATGGTTGGGAGTAATAAAGGAAGTCAATAGGGGAGGGACAGGGAATCTCTGTTGACTAGCTGGAGGTCTGGGCCTGAGGAGGATACTGGAAGTCTATGGGGGGTGATTCTAGCTGAGATTCCTACCAGAGGAGGATACAGAGACTGAAGTGGCAAGGTAGGGCTTCCAAAGGAGCGGGGGGAGATAAATCCACTCATTGAAGTTTAACCCAAAATGTGTCTTGCCTATACAATGTACAGAGATAAAGATGGAGCAGAGACTTGGAGAACAGCCAACCAGTGACTGCTTTAACTTGAGACCCATTCCACGTGAGAGAGCCAACCTCTGACACTATTAATGATAC
>NW_021605504.1:0-443 GCF_004785775.1 Grammomys surdaster
TTCAAATCTCTGAAAAAGGAAATTGAAGAAGATACTAGAAGATGGAAAGATCTCCCATGCTCATGGATCAATAGAATTAACATAGTAAAAATACCCATATTACAAAAAGTAATCTAGATTCAATGTGATTTTCATCAAAATTCCAACACAATTTTTACAGTCCTTGAAAGAGAAATTCTCAACTTCATATGGAAAAAAACAAAAATAAAAATAAAAAACAGGATAGCCAAAACAATCCTGAACTATAAAAGAACTTCTAGAGGAATTACCACCCCTGACCTCAAGCTGTAAAACAGAGCAATAATGATAAAAACTTCATGGTATTGGTACAGAAACTGACAGGTTGATCCGTGGAATAGAATCAAAGACCCAGAAGTAAACCCACATACCTATGGACACTTGAATTTTGACAAAAAAGCCAAAAACCATACAATGGAAAAAAA
>NW_021605504.1:543-10805 GCF_004785775.1 Grammomys surdaster
TCCAAGTGGATCAAGGACCTCAACAAAAAAAAAAAAAAAAAAAAAAACAGATACACTGAATCCAGTAGAGCAGAAAGTGGGAAATAGCCTTGAACGTATTGGTACAGGAGAAAACTTCCTGAACAGAATACCAATGGCTCACTCTCAAAGATCAACAATGGATAAATGGGACACCATGAAACTGAAAAGCTTCTGTAAGGCAAAGGACACTGTCAATAGGACAAAGCAGCAGCTTGCAGACTGGGAAAAGAACTTTACAAACCCTACACTCAATAGAGGGCTAATATCCAAAATATATAAAGAACTCAAGTAGTTAGACTCCAAAGAACCAATTAACCCAATTAAAAAATGGAGTACAGAGCTAAACACAATTCTCAACAAAGGAATCTCAAATGACTGATAAGCACTTAAAGAAATGTTCAGCATCCTTAGTCATCAGCAAAATGCAAATAAAAATGACCCTGAGATTCCACCTCACACCAAACAGAATGGCTAAGATCAAAATCTCACATGCTGGCAAGGATGTGGAGAAAGGCAGACAACTCCCCCATTGCTAGTAGAATTGCAAACTTGTACAACCACCCTGGAAATCAATTGGCAGTTTCTCAGAAAATTGGAAATAGTTCTACCTGAATACCCAGCTACACTGGTCCTGGGCATATACCCAAAAGATACTCCACTATACCACAAGGACATGTGCTACACAATGTCCATTGCAGATTTATCTGTAATACCCAGAAACTGGAAGCAACACAGATGTCCATCAACTGAAAAATGAATACAGAAAATTTAGCTCATTTATCCAATTGAATTCTATTCTGCTATTAAAAACAAGAACATGATGAGTTTTTCAGGCAAATGGATGGAACTAGAAAATAGCATCCTGAGTGATGCAACCCATACCCAAAAGGACATGTGTGATATATCCTCATGGATAGTCGATGTTAGCCAAAAAGTATAGAGTACCATGATACACTCACAGGCCCAAAGAAGTTAAACAAGAAGGAAGGCCCAAGTGAGGATACTTGAATTCCACTTAGAAGCAGGAGAAAAATGGTCATGAGAAACAGAGGGAGGGAGGGGTCTGGGTGGGAGAGGGGAGGTGGACATGAATAGGGAACAAGATCAGGAATGAGAAGAGACAAGAGAGCAGTCCAGAGGGCCAGGAGAATGAATGGAAATATGCAGATGCTGGGGTGGGTGTGGGTCGAATTTTTAGGAAGTCCTAGAGACCTGAGATAAGGGAGGTTCCCAGTAGTCAATGTGGGTGACCTTAGCCGAAATGAGCAACAGTGGGGATATGAAACCTGACATTAGCTAGACAGGACCTCTAGTAGAGGGATGGGGACACCAACCCACCTATAAAACTTTTGACCCCAAATTGGTCCTGTCTAAAAGAAATGCAGAGGCAAAGATGGAGCAGGCACTAAAGGAATGGTCAACCAGTGACTGGCCAATTTTAGATTCATCCCATGGGCAGGCACCAATTTGTCACACTATTAATTATGCTATGTTGTACTTGCAGACAGGAGCCTAACATAGCAGCCTCTCTGAGAGGCTCCACCTAGCAGCTGGCTGAGACAGATGCAGATCTCCACAGACAAAGATTAGATAGATGTCGGGATCCCTATGGAAGAGTTAGAAGGATTGAAGGCCCTCAAGAAGACGGCAACCCCACACAAAGACTAACAGTGTCAACTAATCTGGACCCCTGCAAACTCCCAGAGACTGAGCCACCAACAAAAGAGCACACATGGGCTCGTTCAAGGCCCCTGGCACATATGTAGTAGAGGGTTGCCTTATCTGGCCTTGGTAGGAGAGAATGGGCCTAATACTGCAGAGACTTGATACACCAGGGTGAGAAGGATATCTGGAGGAGGGACTACCCTCTTAGAGGTGAAGGAGGGGTGAATAGGGGAGGAACTCTGCAAGGAGGAGACAGGTATGGCAGCACCATTTGGCATGTAAATAAATAAATAAATGTAAAAAAAAAAACAGGATCAGAGCAGGGGTTATTGGTCTGTTTAAATTGCTTACTTAATCTTGATTTTAACTTTGAAAGGTGCTATGTATAAAAAAATTATCCATTTTTCTTATATCAGCTTTTTAAAAAACATGCCCTTATGTGTCTTAATTAGGATTTCCTCAATGTTGTTATATCCTCCTTTCGTTTCTAATTTCGTTCATTTGGATATTGTCGCTCTCATTCCGACCTGCAGAAAGGAGTGACATAACTCGGAGTTCTTCTCAAAGCAGTTTATTCAGGAACCTTAACAATGTCCAAAAGCCCCCCAGGCCTCTCCCTGTCTGCCCTTAAATCCCCGTGCCTGCACCACTCAGATCCTGCCACGCAGGGGCTCTCAATTGGTCCAAGGTGTTGCTCGTTAGATGGCCTGATAATGCATAGCAGCAAATCTGCACAGTATAGCCTGCGGACATGGCTCTTCAGGGGTGTGTAAGGAAGTCAGGTGCTAGTCATAAGACTTGGCAACCGTCCCAGGCGCCATCTTGGAATGGTCACCACACCCACTCCTCACAGGATATTATACCTTAAACTTTTA
Source organism: Grammomys surdaster (assembly GCF_004785775.1). Classification (NCBI taxonomy): domain Eukaryota; kingdom Metazoa; phylum Chordata; class Mammalia; order Rodentia; family Muridae; genus Grammomys; species Grammomys surdaster. The sequence continues at coordinate 3,105 of NW_021605504.1, forward strand.
GTTAATTTAGATAAGGGTGAGAAGCCTGTGTTCTTAAGTCATGCAGTATCTGATATTGTCAATTTTCAAAAGTCCCAGTCATTGTAACACATGTGTGCTAGGATAGTGTTGCACATTTCAGAACATATGTGTGGCACATTGTTGTGTGTGCTCATTTGTCTGCTACAGAGGCAAGTTCTAGGAAAGCCAGGGCTACACAGAGAAACTTTGTACCAAACCCCCTTCTCTCAAAATAGATTGTGATGTTTCCATACATATCCACAATATATAGAGATCACAAAAACGTATTTAATGTTTCCTTGGCATAATTAATTACTTCATTTTGACCCTCCAGCTCCTTTCATCAGTTTGTTTATGTAATACCTAATAAATCACTGTGAATTGTTGTTACACTACACTTCAGAATACTAAAACTTCTTACTCATAACTAACTGTATTTGGGTACTTGTTATCTGATTTCATAATATCCCTATTTTTTTTCTTGGATCTTTCTCAATCATGGAATCACTGATAAGTTTTGATTAACCTTAAATTTTTAAATTCTCTACTCTATATACCTATGCTACAATTTTAAATGTTCAAGATAGATCTATTAATGCATTAGCCAGCTTTCTGCTATGATATCAAAATATTTGAGATATATTAACTTATAAAGATACAAGACTTATTTTGCCTCGCAATTTCAAAGTTTCCAACTTGTGAATGATTGATTGATGATTGATTGATTGACCTTGCTGCTTTGTATCTATGACGACATAGTCCCTCGGGGAAAGGTGGAAAAAACTACCCAGTGCTTGGTCAGGAAAAGAATGAGGGAGTTAGCTGGAACCCCACGATCTGTTTTGAGAGCATTCCCTCAATGACCCAATCCACTCACTAACCGTATCTGTTAATGGAGCTACTCTACCTCTCAATACCCCCAGTCCTTTAATAAGTAGGTCTTTGTAGTATATTCTGAATATAACATCAAAAGTTAGCTACCTTGATGAAACCATTATACACCACACATATACAGATATATATTCTATGCTACTATCTAAACTTGTACAATTAAAATATGAAATTTAAAATCTTGTGGTGAGACTAGAATTTCACACCGAATCATGAAGAACAGTTTTAGAATTTAGAAATTTTATAGCAAATGAAGTTCCCAAACACATTCTAAGTTGTGTCTATAAGTATCTACAGATGCTCCGTGTACTAATTCTATGAATATTTAGTAAGAGATAGAGGTGTTGATCATGACATCAGAGAGCTTTCCATAAAAACATTATAACATAATGAGGATTACACATTAGTAGGAAATATTTATGCATTTAAACTGATACAAAACCATAATTTAAACTGATACAAAACTATAATTTATTTTAACCATAATGAGCTAGTTGGAGAGATGGAGAGATGGGTGAACAGTGAAAGGCATTTACTGTTTTCACAAAGGACCTAACTTTAGTTCCCAGGACCCACATGGCAGCTCAAACACTCTATAATTCCAGTTCTAAGGAACCTAGTACTCTCTTCTGACCTCTCTGGGCACAAAGCATGCATGTGGTGTCAAATATTCATACACATAAAAACAAATAAATCTTTAAAAACAGTTACTTGGACTATACCTCAAATTGTAAGCCAAAATAAACCCTTCCCTCTTCAAGTCACTTCTGTCAGGATATTTTTCACAGCAACAGGAAGAGACTCTGCTAATCAAAATCTCAGCATAATTTTTCACTGAACTTGTAAGTCAAGTCTCAAATTGACATTTAAAAAAGACTTAGAATTGGCAAGATTATTCTGAGAGTAAAAGGAAAGGACAAGAGGCTTGCCTATCTTGAAATTAAGATACGATAAGCAGTGGCAATTAGGACAGTATAGTTTTGCTTCAAAGAGCAATGCAGCAAAACCATACTGTCTTAATTACCACAGTGTTACATGTCTTCATGGAACAGAATGAAGATGCCAGAAACAGATCGGCCACATATGGGAACTTGACAAAATTGGTATGTCTGATTCCTGAAGAAAACAGACTATTCAGTACATTGTGGAGGAAAGTTGGCTTTCTATACAAAATAAATTATATTCCTTTATCATATTATGCAGATAGCTATAAATTCCAGAACAGATGAGAGACTAACATTCAGGAAACAAACTTCTAAAAAATAATATAGGAGAGTATCCTTATTACTTGAGAGTAAGAAACAATGTGATTCTAGACAACAGACAAACTTAATAGTGCCATCAAAATTACCTTAATGGGGACCCGTGGAAACAGCTCAGTCAGTGAGATGTTTGCCTCAAAAGAACAAGAACCTGAGTTCAGACATCCAGTACCCACTTAAAAACACATCCGTCACCCCAGCACTGGGGAGGGCGGAAGAGACAGAGAGATCCCTGAGGTTCACCAGGTCAGCCTAGTGATTTCATCAGTCAGATTTAATCACAAACCCTGTCTCAAAGACAAGGTAGATAGACTGAAGAAGACACCCAACATTGACAAATGGCCACTGAGGTGGTTAAAATAAAAATAGTCCCCATAGGCTCATAGACTTTAATACTGGATCGTCAGAGACTGGCACTATTTGAAAGGACTAGGAGTTGCAGTTTTATTGGAGGAAGTATGACACTGCAGAGTGGGCTTTGAGGTTTCAAGAACCCAAGCCAAGCCCAGTGGGTCTCTCTCTTCCTGATGCTAGCAGGTCCAGATGTAGAACTCTCAGCTCCTTCTTCAGCACCGGGTTTATTTGCCTGCCATCATGCTTTCCTCGAATAGTAAGAGTGAACTAAATCTTTGAAACCGTAAGCAAGCCTCAATTAAATGCTTTTTTATAAGAGTTGCTTTGATCAAAGTGTCTCTTCACAACAATAGAACACTGACTAAGACAGCCACAACACACATATATACACATGCACATTCCTACACACCTGCAAACACATGCACACATATAAATATACACACATGCATGTGTGCATATGTGCATATACAAACACAGGCATAAGCACAGGCATAGATACATACACACACACAAAGACACACACACAAGCACACACGCACATGCACAAATACTCTTATGTGCAAGACCATATTGAAATAAACAAAATTAAAACCAAGCAACAGATTGGTAATAGATCTTTGCAACATAAACAACAAAGAATTAATTATATGAGAAGACACACTTAGAAAAATCATAGCCTGGCTAAGAAAATCTGGCTTAGGAGCTACACATTAAAATCAGAAACTTCAGCTGTCTGGGTGCTCATTCCTTTGAGATCTTGCTGAGCAGACATTTCAGAAGATTTAGTGCTGCCATCACTCTTGAATCTCTAATAGGTGGCTTTTTGTTTGTAATTAGGTTATCCCCCTTCTGTTCTCCCTCCCTGAGAGAAAAAGGAAAGAGAGGTTTCCTCTTCCTCCTCAAAAACTGATGGAATTAAAGGCTCAAGACAATGATGAGTAAACTTTAAAGGTGTCTGTGCTGTAGCCATTATTTAGTGAAAGTCACAGTGCAAACCATAGGATGCCTCCCTAAGTGTTAATAGTTAGGAAGGCTCCTGGGGTCTCTAACGACACAGGGTATTACAGTTCTCCTTAGATGCCCACTACAGGGTAAGTCTGTTGCTGAGGACACAGCACACTTTGGCTGCGGAACATAGAAAAATCAATCTCAAACCAAACAGGTAACATCTTCCCTTCTACAAAGCTTCCATAGTGCCAGAAGATGCCATACAGGCTTCTGAGGGAGAAAAGGAACATCAATGGCCTTAACCAGTGCTGGACCCTGCATACTGCAATATTATCCTTACAGGCAAGATGCAACATTTGTGTAGTGATGTCATCAGTTCAACGGGATAATTTGTAGGGTTTTTATGTTGGATTTTAGGTATGCTTCACAGGAAAGAGAATTATGCCTGATACTATAACCCTGGCCAAAAGCTCATGGTAGTGACATCATGCACCACCACCCCCAGGTAACACACGCTATTGTTTTTTTACTAAATGACTGCATTGTCAAGTTGCCTCTTAAATGCTATACTGATTACATATTTATACTGATAGACCTGGGATTATCTCACCCTTAGTTAGAGAAGATGTTTTTTGCAGTGAGCAATAATCAATGCTAAGATGCATAAATGGTCAAAATGCCAAAAATATGTAGGGTGTTCAACCCTGTAGTGGCTACTTCTGGTTGTCAACTTAATTGTATCTGGAATGAACTATAATCCAGAATAGGAAGGTTCACCTATGACCCAGATCTTGAGGCTGGGAGATCCAAGTTTCTGACCTGGATCTTGGCATGGAGAACTTGAGGCAAAGTGGCTATGAATCCCAGGAGACTAAGGCAAGGAAATCTCTGAGCTCAAGGTCATCTGAGACAAAGCACCTCCCAGATGCAGGCATGATGGTACATTCCTCTAATCCTGGCCACGCCTCCTGCTGGAGACCTATATAAGGACTGGAAAAAGGAAGATTCTCATTTCACCTGCTTGCCTTGCAAGAGTGAACAACTGCTAGATCCTGGGACTTCCATTCACAGCTACTGCCGACCATTGTTGGGGAGTTGGACTATAGACTATAGACGGTAAGTCATCAACAAATTTCTTACTATACAGAGATTACCCATAAGTTCTATGACTCTAGAGAACCCTGACTAATATAAACCCTAAAGAGAGTATCTTTCTCAACCTTCCCTTCCCACTACCATCAAAGCTAAGAAAACGACATTGAAGGTGAGGCAGCTAGAATGAAGAGGAATGAATCAGACATGGCTACCACAACAAGAGTATTTTTCCTACTCTCTGCATGCCATAGTTCCCTGTAATTCTTTGTGTAGGGTTGAGGTTTCATAAATTTCTGCTTTCTACATTAGCATGTTGATGAACAGCCCTGAAATCATGCACAAACTACTGATATTATATGAGCTGATTGGGTTGTCTTTATTTAGGAATAAACACAAACACACACAATACATACATATTACATATACATACATAGTATTTGTACATTATATGATGCATAGTATCAATTACATATGTAGTATGTAATTTTATATAATATAAAATAGTACATGTATATGTACATATATATGTATATATGTAACAACAATTAAAAAGTTTGAAGCCATGAATTGGAACAGGAGGAAAGCAAATGCCTTGGGAAGGGTTAGAGAGAGGAAAAGAAAGGGGTAACTTGTGTACTTCTATTGTAATCTTAAATTTTTTTTTCTTTTTTTAATTTTTTATTTGATATTTTATTTAATACATTTGAAATGTTAGCCCCTTTCCCCATTTCTCCCGCAGAAACCCCTATCCCATCCCCCCTCCTCCCGCTTCTCTGAGGGTGTGCCCACACACACACATCAACTCCCACATATCTTCCCTGGAATTTCCCCACACTGGGGCATCCAGCCTTCACAGAACCAAGAACCTCCCCTCCCCTCTATGCCCAACAAGGCCATCCCCCACTACATATACAACTGGAGCCATGGGCCCCTCCCTATGTGCTCCCAGGCTAGTGGTTTAGACCCTGGGAGCTCTGGTTGGTTGGTATTGTTGCTCTCCCCATGGGGCCACAAGCCCCTTCAACTCCTTCAGTCTTCTCTCTAACTCCTCCACTGGGGATTCTGTGATCAGTTTGATGGTTAGCTGTGAGCATCTGCCTCTGCAGTGCCTCTCAGGAGACAGGTATATCAGGCTCCTGTCAGCATGCACTTCCAGATATCCACAACAGTGGTGATTACATCTGGTGATTGCATCTGGGAGGCATCTCCAGGTGGGGAAGGCTCTGGATGGACTCTCCTCCAGTTTCTGCCCCACACATTGTCTCATATTTGCTCCTGTGAGTATTTTGTTACTCTTTCTAAGAAGGACTGAAGCACCTACACTTTGGTCTTTCATTTTCTTGGGCTTCATGTGGTTTGTGAGTTATGTCTTGGGTATTGTGAGATTTTGGGCTAATATCCAATTATCAGTGAGTGTATACCATGTGTGTTCTTTTGTGATTGATTGGGTTACCTCACTCAGGATGATATTTTCTAGTTCCACCCATTTGCCTAAGAATTTCATGAATTCATTGTTTTTAATAGCTGAGTAGAACTCCATTGTGTAAATGTACCACATTGTGGCTCAATTCCTATGTATCCATTCCTCTGTTAAAGGACATATGAGTTCTTTCCAGCTTCTGGCTATTATAAATAAGGCTGCTATGAACATAGTAGAACATGTATCCTTGTCATATGTTGGAGCATCTTTTGGGTCTATGCCCAGGAGTAGTATTGCTGGATCCACAGGTAATATGTCCAATTTTCTGAGGAACTGCCAGACTGACTTCCAGAGTGGTTGTGTCAGCTTATAATCTCACCAGTAATGGGGGAGTGTTCCTCTTTCTCCACACCTTCGCCAGCAAGTGCTGTTATCTGAATTTTTATTCTTATCTATTCTGACTGGTGTGAGATGGAATCTCAGGTTGTTTTGATTTGCATTTCCCAGATGACTAAAGATGTTGAACATTTCTTTAGGTGCTTCATGGCCATTTGATATTCCTCAGTTGAAAATTCTTTGTTCAGCTCTGTATCCCATTTTTAAATAGGGTTACTTGATTGTCTAGAGTCTAATTTCTTGAGTTCTTTTAACTTTTGGATATTAGCCCTCTATCAGATATAGGATTGGTAAAGATCTTTTCCTAATGTTGGTTGATGTTTTGTCCTATTGACCGTACCCCTTGCCTTACAGAAGCTTTCCAATTTTATGAGGTCCCATTTATCAATTCTTGATCTCAGAGCGTAAGCCATTGGTGCCCTGTTCAGGAACTTTCCCCCTGCACCCATGTATTCAAGGCTCTTCCTCACTTTCTCTTCTATTAGTTTCAATGTGTCTGGTTTTATATGGAGGTCCTTGATACATTTGGACTTGAGTTTTATACAAGGAGGTAAGAATGCATAGATTCCCATTTTCCTACATGTTGACCTCCAGTTCAGCTAGCACCACCTGCTGAAAATGCTGTCTTTTTTCCACTGAATGGTTTTGGCTCCTTTGTCAAAGATCAAGTGACTGTAGGTATGTGGGTTCATTTCTGGATCTTCAATACTATTCCACTGATTTTCTTGCCTATCTCTGTACCAATACCATGCAGGTTTTTTTTTTTTTTTTTAATCACTAGTGCTCTGTAGTACAGCTTGAGGTCAGAGATGGTGTTCCCGCAGATGTTCTTTTATTGTTGAGACTAGTTTTCACTATCCTGAGTTTTTTGTTATTCCAAATGAGTTTGAGAATTGTTCTTTCTATCTCTGTGAAGAATTGAGTTTCAATTTTGATGGGGATTGCATTAAATCTGTAGACTGCTCTTGGCATGACAGACATTTTTTAGTATATTAATCCTGCCAATCCATGAGTATGGGAGATCTTTCTGTCTTCTGAGAACTTTGATTTCTTTTTTTCATGGACTTGAAGTTCTTTTCATACATATCTGTCACTTGGTTAGATTCACACCAAAGTATTTTATATTATTTGTGACTATTGTGAGTGGTGTCATTTCCCTAATTTCTTTCTCAGCCTTTAAATCCTATGAGTGGAGGAAGGCTACTGATGTGGTTGAGTTAATTTTATATTCAGACACTTTGCTGAAGTTGTTTATCAGGTTTAGGAGTTCTCTGGTGGAAGTTGTGGGGTCACTTAAGCATACTATCATGTCATCTGCAAATAGCGATATTTTGA
>NW_021605505.1:0-2344 GCF_004785775.1 Grammomys surdaster
AGAATGCCTTATTAAACATATTGCCAGAATTACTTATTAAATAAAGATGTTGACAGAATTGGTTTTTAAGTAAAAGTATTGACAGAATTTGTTATTAAATAAAGATTTTGACAGAATTGTTCATTAAGTAAAGATATTGACGTAATTGGTCTGTAAATAAATATTGACAAAATTGGTTTTTAAGAAAAGATATTGACAGAATTGGTTCATAAATAAAGATATTGAAAGAATTGCTTATTAAATAAAGATATTGACAGAATTGGTTATTAAGTAAAGATATTGACACAAATGGTTTTTAAATAAAGTGATTGACAGAAATGGCTAGAACAGAATTTAGTACTAAATAAAGATATTGTTAGAATTGGATTGTTAATAAATATATTGACAGAATTGGTTTTTAAGTAAAGATATTGACAGAATTGTTTATTAAATAAAGATGTTGACAGAATTGGTTTTTAAGTAAAAATGTTGACAGAATTTGTTATTAAATGCAGATTTTAACAGAATTGGTTATTAACTAAAGATATTGACAGAAGTGGTTATTAGATAAAGATTTTGACAGACAGAATTGGTTAATTTACACAGATATTAACAGAACTGGTTATTTACTAAAGATATTGACAGAATTGATTATTAAATAAATATTTTGAGAGTACTGTTTATTAAATAAATACTTTGTAGAATTGTTTCTTAAATATAGATATTGATAGAGAGGATTGGTTATTAAATAAAGGTATTGACAGAATTGGTTTTTAAATAAAGATACTGACAGAACTGTTTATTAAATAAAGATATTGACAGAATAGGTTATTAAATAAAGATATTGACAGAACTGGTTTTTAAATAAAGATATTGACATAATTGGTTATTACAGAATTGTTTATTATATAAAGATATTGTCAAAATTGTTTATTAAATAAAGATAATGACAAAACTGGTTTTTAAATAAAGATACTGACAGAATTGGTTATTACATAAAGATATTGACAGAATTGGTTATTAAACAATGATATTGAAGAAATTGGTTATTACAGAATTGGTTTTAAATAAAGATATTGACAGAATTGGTTATTGAACATATATATTGACAGAATTTATTTTTAAATAAATATATGACAGAATTGGTTACAACAAAATTGATTATTAATTAACGATTTTGACAGAATTGGCATTAAATAAATATATTGACAGAATTGGTGTTTAAATAAAGTTGTTGACAGAATTGTTTTTTAAATAAATTTATTGACAGAATTGGTTATTACATAATTAGTTATTAAATAAAGATATTTCCGGAATTGTTTATTAAATAAAGATATTGACAGAACGAGGTTTTAAGTAAAGATATTAACAGAATTGGTTATTAAATAAAGATATTGACAGAATTGGTTATTTAATAAATATATTGACAGAATTTTTTATTAAGTAAATATATTGAGAGACAGAATTGTTTATTAAATAAAGATATTGACAGAACTGATTATTAAATAATGATATTGACAGAATTGGTTATTACAGAATTGTTTATTAAATAAAGATATTGACAGAATTCTTTATAAAAAAAGATATTGACAGAATTGGTTATTAAATAAAGATATTTACAGAATTGTTTATTAAATAAAGTTATTAACAGAATTGGTTATTAAATAAAGATATTGACAGAATGTGTGTTTAAATAAAGATCTTGACAGAATTTTTTTTAAATAACGATATTGACAGAATTGTTTATTAAATAAAGATCTTGACAGAACTGGTTATTAAATAAATGTATTGACAGAATTGTTTATTAAATAAAGATATTGAGAGACAGAATTGGTTATTAAATAAAGATATTGACAGAACTGGTTTTTAATTAGAGACAGTGAGATAATAGGATTTTAAATAAAGATGTTGAAAGAATTGGTTTTAAAAAAAGTTATTAACAGAATTGGTTTTTAAATAAAGATTATGACAGAACTGTTTATCAAATAAAATATTGACAGAATTGGTTATTACATAATAGGTTACTAAATATAGATATTGACACAAGTGGTTATTAAATAAATATATTGCCAGACAGAATTGGTTATTAAATAAAGATATTGACAGATTTGGTTTTTAAATATAGATATTGACAGAAATGGTTATTACGTAATAGTTTATTAAATAAAGATATTGACAGAATTGGTTATTAAATAAATATATTGACAGAATTGGTTTTTAAATAAAGATATTGACAGAATTGTTTATTACAGAATATCTTATTAAATAAAGATATTGAAAGAATTGATTATTAAATAAAGATATTGTCAGAATTGGTTACTAAATAAAGATATTTAAAGAACTATTTATTAAGTAAAAATATTGA
>NW_021605505.1:2354-7493 GCF_004785775.1 Grammomys surdaster
ACTAAATAAAGATATTTAAAGAACTATTTATTAAGTAAAAATATTGACAAAATTGGTTACTACAAAATTGATGATTAAATAACGATATTGAAAAAATTGGTTTTTAAATAAACATATTGACAGAATTGGTGTTTAAATAAAGATATTGACAGAATTTTTTTTAAATAAAGATATTGACAGAATTGGTTTTTCAAAAAGATATTTACAGAATTGGTTATTAAATAAAGATATTGACAGACAGAATTGGTTATTATATAAAGATATTGACAGAATTGGTTATTAAACAAAGATATTGACAGAATTTGTTAATAATAAAGTTATTTCAGAATTGGTTTTTAAATAAATATATTGACAAAATTGTTTATTAAATAAAGATATTGAGAGAATTAGTTTTTAAATAAAGTTATTGACAGAAATGTTTTTTAAATAAAGATTTTGACAGAATTTGTTATTAAATAAAAATACTGAAAAAATTGGTTTTTAAATAAAAATATTAACAAAATTGTTTATTAAATAAAGATATTAACAGAAATGGTTTTTAAATAGAGATGTTGACAGAACAGGTATTTAAATAATGATATAGATGTAATTTTATTAAATAAAGATACTGACAGAATTGTTTATTAAATAAAGATTTTGACAGAATTGGTTTTTAAATAAAGATATTGACATAACTGTTTTTTAAATAAAGATTTTGACAGGATTAGTATTTAAAAAAAGATATTCACAAAATTGGTTATTACATAATTATTATTAAATAAAGATATTGACAGAATTGGTTATTAAATAAACATATTGACAGAACTGGTTATTAAAGAAAGATATTGACAGAATTGGTTATTAAATAAATATATTGACAGAACTGGTTTTTTAATAAAGTTATTGACAGAATTGTTTTTTCAAGAAATATATTGACAGAATTGGTTTTTAAATAAAAATATTGACAGTATTCGTTATTACATAATTAATTATTAAATGAAGATATTGACAGAATTGGTTATTAAATAAAGATATGGACAGAACTGCTTAGTAAATAAAGATATTGACAGAATTGGTTATTACAGAAGTGATTATTAAATAAAGATATTGACAGAATTGGTTATTAAATAAAGATACTGACAGAATTGGTTATTAAATAAAGATATTGACAGAATAGGTTATTACATAACTGATTATTAAATACTGATATTGTCTGAAAAGTTTATTAAATAAAGATCATGACAGAATTGGTTATTAAATATATTGAGAGAATTGTTTATTAAATAAAGATATTGACAGAACTGGTTTTTAAATAAAGATATTGACTGAATTGGTTATTACATAATTGAATACTAAAAAAATATATTGACTGAATTGGTCATTAAATAAATATATTGTAAGACAGAATTGGTTTTTAAATAATGGTATTGACATAATTGGTTATTAAATAAAGATATTGACAGAATTGGTTATTACAAAACTGATTATTAAACAACAATATTGACAGAATAGGTTTGGAAATGAAAATATTGCAGAACTGGTTTTTAAATAATAATGTTGACAGAATTGGTTTTTAAATAAAGATATTGACAGAATTGGTTTTTAAACAAAGATATTGACAGAATCGGTTGTTAAAGATACTGAGAGAATTGTTTATTAAATAAAGACATTGACAGAATTGGTTTTTAAATAAAGATATTGACAGAATTGGTGTTTAATTAAAGATATTGACAGAATTGGTTTTTAAATAAATACATTGACAAAATTTGTTATTAAATAAAGTTATTGACAGAATTGGTTTCTAAATAAATATATTGACAGAATTGGTTATTACAGATCTGGTTATAAAAGAAAGATATTGACAGAATTGTTTATTAAATAAATATATTGACAGAAGTGGTTATTACAGAATTGATTATTAAATAAAGATGTTGACAGAATTGGTTATTAAATAAAGATATTGACAGAAACTGTTTTTAAATAAAGCTATTGACAGAATTCATTACTAAAAAATGATATTGACAGAATCGGTTTTTAAATAAAGACATTGACAGAATTCGTTATTACAAAATTGAATATTAAATAACGATATTGACCGAATTGGTTTTCAAATAAAGATATTGACAGAATTGGTTTTTAAATAAAGACATTCACAGAATTGTTTATTAAATAAAGTTATTGACAGAATTGGTTATTAAATAAAAATATTGGCAGAATTGGTTATTGAATAAAAATATTGTCAGAATTGGTAATTAAATAAAGATATTGACAGAATTTGTTAGGACAAAATTGTTTATTAAATAAACATATTGACAAAATTGGTTATTAAATAAAGATATTGAAAGACCTGGTTATTAAATAAAAATATTGACAGAATAAGTTATTACATAATTGATTATTAATGAAGATATTGACAGAATTGGTTATTATATAACGATATTGACCGAATTGGTTTTTAAATAAAGAGATTGACAGAATTGATTATTACAAAATTGATTATGCTATAAAGATATTGACAGAATTAGTTATTAATTAAATATATTGACAGAACTGTTTATTAAATAAAGATATTGACAGAATTGGTTATTACAAAATTGGTTATTAAATAACGCTATTGACAGAATTGGTTTTTAAATAAAGATATTGACAGAAATGGTTTTTAAATAAAGATATAGACAGAATTGTTTATTAAATAAAGTTATTGACAGAATTGGTTGTTAAATAAATATATTGACAGAATTGGTTATTACAGAACTTATTATTACATTAAAATTTTGAAAGAAATGGTTTTTGAAGAAAGATATTGTCAGAATTGGTTTTTAAATAAAGATATTGACAGAATTGTTTTTTAATCAAAGATATTGACAGAATCTGTTATTAAAGATATAGACAGAATTGTTTATTAAATAAAGACATTGACAGAATTGGTTTTTAAATAAAGATATTGACAGAACTGTTTATTAAATAAAGATATCGACAGAATTGGTTATTAAATAAAGATATTGACAGAATTAGTTACTACAGAATTGATTACTAAATAAAGATATTGACAAAATTGTTTATTAAATAAAGATACTGACATAACTGTTCATTCGATAAAGAAATTGACAGAATTGGTTATTACAATACTGATTATTAAATAACGAGATTGACAGAATTGGATTTTAAATAAAGATATTGAGAGAATTGTTGTTTAAATAAAGATGTTGACAGAATTGGTTTTTAAATAAATATATTGACAGAATAGTTTATTAAATAAGGATATTTACAGAACTCGTTTTTAAATTAAAATGTTGTCAGAATTGGTTTTTAAATAAAGATATTGACAGATTTGGTTTTTAAATAAAGATATTGACAGAATTGGTTTTTAAATAAAGATTTTGACAGAATTGTTTATTAAATAAAGACATTGTCAGAATTGGTTTTTAAATAAAGATATTGACAGAACTGTTTATTAAATATAGATATTGATAGAATTCGTTATTATAAAAAGATATTGACAGAATTGATTTTTAAATAAAGATATTGACAGAAATGGTGTTTAATTAAAGATATTGACAGAATTGGTTTTTAAATAAAGATATTCACAGAATTGGTTATTAAATAAATGTATTGACAGAATTAGATACAACAGAGCTTATTATTAAATAAAGATATTGACAGGATTGGTTATTGAATAAAGATATTGTCAGAATTGGTTTTTAAATAAAGATATTGACAGAATTCGTTATTACAAAATTGATTATTAAGTAAAGATATCGACATAATTGGTTATTAAATAAAGATATTGACAGAACTGATTATTAAATAAAGGTATTGACTGAATTACTTATTAAAAAGTTATATTAACAGAATTGGTTATTAAATAAAGATATTGACAGATTTGGTTTTTAATTATAGATATTGACAGAACTTGTCATTACATCATAGTTTATTAATTAAAGATATTGACAGAATTGGTTTTTAAAAAAAAGATATTGACAGAATTGGTTTTGAAAAAAAGATATTGACAGAATTGTTTATTAAATAAAGTTATTGACAGAATTGGTTTCTAAATAAATATATTGACAGAATTGGTTATTACTGAACTGATTATAAAACTAAGATATTGACAGAATTGGTTATTACAAAATTGGTTATTAAGTAATGCTATTGACAGAATTGGTTTTTAAATAAAGATATTGACAGAATTGGTTTTTAAATAAAGATATAGACAGAATTGTTTATTAAATAATGTTATTGACGGAATTGTTTGTTAAATAAATATATTGACAGAATTGGTTGTTACAGAACTTATTATTAGATAAAAATTTTGAAAGAAATTGTTATTGAATAAAGATATTGTCAGAATTGGTTTTTAAATAAAGATATTGATAGAATTGGTTTTTAAATAAAGATATAGACAGAACTGTTTATTAAATAAAGATATTGCAAGAATTGGTTTATACATGAACATATTGACAGAGTTAGTTATTACAGAATTGATTATTAAATAAAGATATTGACAAAATTGTTTTTTAATCAAAGATATTTTCAGAACTGTTTATTCAATAAAGATATTGACAGAATTTGTTATTAGAAAACTGATTATTAAATAATGATATTGACAGAATTGGATTTTAAATAAAGATATTGTGAGAATTGTTGTTTAAATAAGATGTTGACAGAATTGGTTTTTAAATAAATATATTGACAGAATAGGTTATTAAATAAAGATATTGACATAATCAGTTATTACATAATTGGTTATTAAATAAAGATAATGGCAGAATTGGATATTAAATAAAGATATTGTCAGGATTTGTTATTAAATAAAGATATTGAGAGACACAATTGGTTATTAAATAAATATATGGACAGAACTGGTTTTTAAATTAAAATGTTGACAGAATTATTTGTTAAAAAAGGTATTGACAGAATTGGTTATTAAATAAAGATATTGACAGACAAAATTGGTTATTATATACAGATATTGATAGAGCTGGTTATTTAATAAACTTATTGACAGACTTGGTTATTGAATAAAGATATTGTCAGAATTGGTTTTTAAATAAAGATATTAACAGAATTCGTTAGGACAAAATTGATTATTAAATAAACATATTGACATAATTGGTTATTAAATAAAGATATTGACAGAACTGGTTATTAAATAAAGAT
>NW_021605506.1:0-17764 GCF_004785775.1 Grammomys surdaster
TGTTTTATCCAAAGGCAGCCTTTATAAATATTCCTACTGATTTATTATCTGTCACAATCTTTCTGTTGTGCCTTTCATCAAGTTCTCTGGGCCTCAAAGGAGCTGGTGATACCTATGTCACATTTGGGATTGAGCACTGAATTATCATTTATTCTCAGAACTTTTATCAGGTTTCAGTCTCATCATTGACCACCTCTGAAAAATGAAATTTCTCCACAATTGTCTGTAATTCTTCGTGTAGTGTTGAGGCTTTGGAGGCTTTCCATGAATGCTTTGCCATTCTTCTTGGTGTTTTCATTGTTCCATTCATGTTTGCAGAGTCATATTAGAAAGACTATCTGTGCAGAACATTCTCGTTTTTCATTCCATGATTCTTCTCCACAAACCAAATCCTACCCTCCAGTGATCTGAAAGTATCAAATTGTTGACTAGTAAGGTCAATTAGGAGGATAAAAATATTTGTTTTGACATAAAATTGTTAACAATAAATGTATTCTTTTGAAAAAGATCATTAACTAAAGTTTTAAAACAGACTCTAGTTTCACAAAAATAAAACAAAGCAAACAACATATAAACCTGAAAATCAAGCCCTCTTTGGAGTCCTTCTTTCACAGTTCATGAGAGGGAACGATGACTGCTTTTAGGGGTTAAAGTGGCTTGTTCAGGGCCTCTTTTTTTTAATTTTTTTATTGGATGTTTTATTTACATTTCATATGTTGTCCTCTTACCCCATCCCCTACCCACCCGGGAACCCCCTATGCCCTTACCCCTCCTCCTTCTTCTCTGTGGATGTAACCCCTACCTCCCCCCCCACTCCCACTTTCCCACCCTCAAAAGTCCCACCCCCTGGGGCGTCCAGCCTTCATGAGGTCAAGGATCTCTTCTTCCACCTATGCCCAGCAGGG
The DNA here is from genome assembly GCF_004785775.1 of Grammomys surdaster. NCBI lineage: Eukaryota > Metazoa > Chordata > Mammalia > Rodentia > Muridae > Grammomys > Grammomys surdaster. The sequence continues at coordinate 906 of NW_021605506.1, forward strand.
CCCTCCACTCTTACATATTCAGCTAAAGCCCTGGATCCCTCCCTAAGTGCTCCCAAGCTAGTGGTTTAGACCCTGGGAGCTGTGGTTGGTTGGTATTTTTGCTCTCCTCATGGTGCCACAAACCCTTTCAGCTCCTTCAGTCTTCACTTTAACTCCTCCATTGAGAACCCCATCAGTTCAATGGCTAGTTGTGAGCATCTGCCTCTAAATATGTCAGACTCTTGAAGGCCTCTGAGGAGACATTCATATCAGGCTCTTATCAGCATGCACTTCCTGACTTCCACAACAGCATCTACCTTTGGTGACTGCACATGGGATGGATACTCAGGTAGAAAGGTCTTCAGATGGCCCCTCCTTCAGTTTCTGTCCCTCACATGTCTCCATATTTGCTCCCTTGAGTATTTTGTTGATTCTTCTAAGAAGGACCGAATCACCCCCACTTGGTCTTCCTTCTTTATGAGCTTCATGTGGCCTGTGAGCTGCATCTTGGGCATTTCAAGGTTCTGGGCTAATATCCAATAATCAGTGAGTAAATACCATGTGTGTTCTTTTGTGATTGGCTTACCTCACTCAGGATGATAATTTCTAGTTCCATCCATTTACCTAGGAGCCTCTCGAATTCATTGTTTTTAATAGCTGAGTAATACTCCATTGTGTAAATATACCACATTTTTTGAATCCATTCCTCAGTTGAAGGACATCTGGGTTTTTTCTAGCTCCTGGCTATTATAAATAAGGCTGCTATGAACATAGTTGAGCATATGTCCTTGTTATATTTTCGAGCATCTTCTGGGTATATGCCTAGGAGTGGTATAGCTGGATCCTCAGGTAATGCTATGTCCAATTTTCTGAGGAACCGCCAGACTGATTTCCAAAGCAGTTGCACCATCTTGCAGTCCCACCAACAATGGAGGAGTGTTCCTGTTTCTCCACACCCTCGTCAGCATCTACTATCACCTGAGTCTTTAATCTTAGCCATTCTGACTGGTGTGAGATGGAATCTCAGGGTTGTTTTGATTTGCTTTTCCCTGACGACGAAGGATACTGAACATTTCTTTAGGTGCTTCTCGGCCATTCGAGTTTCTTCCCTTGAAAATTCCTTGTTAAGCTCTATACCCCATTTTTAAATAGGGTTATTTGGTTGTCTGCAGTCTAATTTCTTGAGTTCTTTGTATATATTGGATATTAGCCCTCTATCAGATAAAGGATTGGTAAAGATCTTTTCCCAATTTGTTGGTTGTAGTTTTGTCCTATTGACAGTGTATTTTGCCTTACAGAAACATTGCAATTTTATGAAGTCTCATTTGCCAATTCTTGATCTTAGAGCATATGTCATTGGTGTTCTGTTCAGGACCTTTTCCCCTATGCCCAAGTATTAGAGGCTCTTCCCCACCTTCTCTTCTATTAGTTTCAGTGTATCTGGTTTTATGTAGAGGTCCTTTATCCACTTAGACTTGAGCTTTGTACAAGGAGATAAGAATGGATCAATTTTCATTCTTCACATGTTGTCCTCCAGTTGAACCAGCACCATTTGTTGAAAATGCTGTCCTTTTTCCACTGGACAGTTTTAGCTCCTTTGTCAAAGATCAAGTAACCATAGGAGTGTGGGTTCATTTCTGGGTCTTAAATTCTATTCCATTGATCTTCCTGTCTGTCTCTGTACCAATACCAGGTAGTTTTTATCACTATTGCTCTGTAGTACAGCTTGAGGTCAGGGATGGAGATTCCTCCAGAAGTTCTTTTATTGTTGAGAATAGCTTTCACTATCCTGTGTTTTTTGTTTTTCCAAATGAATTTGAGAATTTCCTTTTCTAACTCTGTGAAGAATTGAGTTGGGATTTTAATGGGGATTGCATTGAATCTGTAGATTGCTTTTGGCAAGATGGCCATTTTTATTATATTAATCCTGCCAATCCATGAGCATGGGAGATCTTTCCATCTTTTGGGATCTTCTTCGATTTCTTTCCTCAGATACTTGAAGTTCTTGTCATACAGGTTTTCACTTGCTTGGTTAGATTCACACCAAGGTATTTTATATTATTTGCAACTATTGTGAATGGTGTAATTTCCTTAATTTCTTTTTCAGTCTGTTTATCTTTCATGTAGAGGAAGGCTAATGATTTGTTTGAGTTGATTTTATAACCAGCCAATTGGCTGAAGTTGTTTATCATGTTTAAGAGTTCTCTGTTGGAAGTTTGGGGGTCACTTAAGTATACTATCATATTATCTGCAAATAGTGAGATTTTGACTTCTTCCTTTCCTATTTGTATCCCTTTGACTTCTTTTTGTTGTCTCATTGCTCTGGCTAGGACTTCCAGTACTATATTGAATAGGTAGGGGGAGAGTGGGCAGACTTGTCTAGTCCCTGATCTTAGTGGGATTGCTTCAAGTTTCTCTCCATTTAGCTTGATGTTGGCTACTGGTTTGCTGTAAATTGCTTTTACTATGTTTAGGTAGGGGCCTTGAATTCCTGATCTTTCCAAGACTTTTATCATGAAGGGATATTGAATTTTGTCAAATGCTTTCTCAGTATCTAGTGAGATGATCATGTGTTTTTTTTTCCCTTTGAGTTTGTTTATATAGTGGATTACATTGATGGATTTCCGAATATTGAACCATCCCTGCATTCCTGGGATAAAACCTACTTGATCATGATGGATGATTGTTTTGATGTGGTCTTGGATTCGGTTTGCTAGAATTTTATTGAGTATTTTTGCATCGATTTTCATAAGGGTGATTGGTCTGAAGTTCTCATTCTTTGTCGGGTCTTTGTGAGGTTTGGGTATGAGTGTGATTGTAGCTTCATAGAACGAATTGGGTAGTGTTCCTTCTGTTTCTATTTTGTGGAATAGTTTGAAGAGAATTGGTATTAGGTCTGCCTTGAAGGTCTGATAGAATTCAGTACTAAAGCCATCTGGTCCTGGGCATTTTTTAGTGGGGAGACTTTTAATGACTGCTGCTATTTCCTTAGGGGTTATGGGACTATTTAGATGGTTTATCAGCTCCTGGATTAACTTTGGTACCTGGTATCTGTCTAGGAAATTGTCCATTTCATCCAGTTTTTCCAGTTTTGTTGAGTATAGGCCTTTGTAGTAGGATCTGATGATTTTTTGAATTTCTTCAGTTTCTGTTGTTATGTATCCGTTTACAGTTCTGATTTTATTAATTTGGATACTGTCTCTGTGCCCTCTAGTTAATCAGGCTAATGGTTTATCTATCTTGTTGATTTTCTCAAAGAACCAGCTCCTGGTTTTATTGATATTTTGTATTGTTCTTTCTGTTTCTATTTGGTTGATTTCAGCCCTGAGTTTGATTATTTCCTGCCTTCTACTCCTCCTGGGTGTATTTGCTTCTTTTTGTTCTAGAGCTTTTAGTTGTGCAGTCAAGTTGTTAGTGTGTGCTGTTTCCAGTTTCTTTTTGTAGGCACTTAGAGCTATGAGTTTTCCTCTTAGCACTGACTTCATGGAGTCTAACAAGTTTTGGTATGATGTGTCCTCATTTTCATTGCTAAAAAGTCTTTAATTTCTTGCTTTATTTCTTCCTTGACCAAGTCATCATTGAGTAGAGAGTTGTTCAGTTTCCATGTGCACATGGGTTTTCCATTGGTTTTGTCATTATTAAAGACCAGTCTTAGTCCGTGGTGATCTGATAAGATGCAAGGGATTATTTCAATCTTTTTGTACTTGTAGAGGCCTGTTTTGTGACCACTTATATAGTCTATTTTGGAGAAGGTACCATGAGGTGCTGAGAGAAAGGTATATTCTTTTGTTTTAGGATGAAAAGTTCTATAGATGTCTGTTAAGTCCATTTGGTTCATAATTTCTGTAAATGTCAAAGTGTCTCAGTTTAGTTTCAGTTCCCATGATCTGTCCATTGCTGAGAGTGGGGTGTTGAAATCCCCCACTATTATTGTGTGAAGTATAATGTGTGTTTTGAGCTTTAGTAAAGTCTCTTTTATGTATATAGGTGCCCTTGCATTTGGAGCATAGATGTTCAGAATTGAGAGTTCACCTTGGTAGATTTTTCTTTTGATGAGTATGAAGTGTCCTTCCTTATCTTTTTTGATTAATTTTGGATGAAAGTCAATTTTATTTGATATTTGAATGGCTACTCCAGCTTGTTTCTTGGGACTATTGGCTTGAAAAATTGTTTTCCACCCTTTTATTCTGAGGTAGTGTCTGTCTTTGTCACTGAGGTGTGTTTCTTCTATGCAGCAAAATTCTGGGTCTTGTTTGTGTATCCAGTCTGATAGTCTGTGTCTTTTTATTGGGGAATTGAGACTACTGATGTTAAGAGATATTAAGGAAAAATGATTGTAGCTTCCTGTTACTTTTGTTATTAGAGGTAGAATTATGTTTGTATAGTTATCTTCTTTTGGGGTTGTTGGAATATTACTTCCTTGCTTTTTCTAGGTTGTAGTTTCCCTCCTTGTGTTGGCGTTTTCCATCAATTATCCTTTGAAGTGCTGGGTTTGTGGGAAGATATTGTGCAAATTGGGTTCTGTCATGGAATATATTGGTTTCACCATCTATAGTGATTGAAAGTTTTGCTGGGTATAGTAATCGGGGCTGGCAATTGTGTTCTCTTAGGGTCTGTATGATGTCAGTCCAGGCTCTTTTGGCTTTTATAGTCTCTGGTGAGAAGTCTGATGTAATTCTTATAGGTCTGCCTTTATATGTTACTTGACCTTTTTCCCTTACTGCTTTTAGTATTTTTTCTTTGTTTTGTGCATCTGATGTTTTGATTATTATGTGACGGGAGGTATTTCTTTTTTGGTCTAGTCTATTCGGTGTTCTGTAGGCTTCTTGTATGTTTATGGGCATCTTGTTCTTTAGGTTAGGGAAGTTTTCCTCCATAATTTTGTTGAAGATATTTACTGGCCCTTTAAGTTGGGAATCTTCATTCTCATCTACACCTATTATCCTTAGGTTTGGTCTTCTCATTGTGTCCCTGGATTTCCTGGATGTTTTGAGTTAGGAGTTTTTTCATTTTGCATTTTCTTTGACAACTGTGTCAATATTTTCCACTGTATCTTCTGCATTTGAGATTCTCTCTTCTATCTCTTGTATTTGGTTTGTGATGCTTGTGTCTATGACTCCTGTTCTCTTTATTAGGTTTTCTATATCCATGGTTGTCTATCTTTGAGATTTCTTTATTGTTTCTATTTCCATTTTCAGATCCTAAATGTTTTTGTTTAATTCCTTCTTTGTGTTTTCTTTCATTTCTTTAAGGGATTTCTGTGATTCCTCTTTAAGGGCTTCTACCTGTTTACTTGTACTCCCCTGTATTTCTTTAAGGAAGTTACTTAATTCCTTCTTATAATCCTCTATCGTCATCATGAGAAGTGATTTTAATTCTCAATCCTGCTTTTCAGGTGTGATGGGGTGTTCAGGGCTTGCTATATTGGGAGAACTGGGTACTGATGATGCCAAGAAACTTTGGTTTCTGTTCCTTATGTTCTTGCACTTGCCTTTCACCATCTGGTTAACTCTAGTGTTTCCTGCCCTCACTGTATAAGACTTGAGTCTGTATTTCCAGTTACCTTGCTTGTTGCAGAGCTCCTCAGAGTCCAGATGTCTCTGCGGTCTTATGATCCTAATCTTCTGGGTGGAAGAACTCCTGGGACTCAGGCCACCTCTTGGATCTGGAAATCCTTCTGCTCTGGGTGCAGTGGATCCTCTAGGATGGCTCAGGATTCAGTATCTCCACAGGACAGATACAGACCAACTCTGTGTCTGCCCCAGCCCAGAGGACCAGGCAGGGGAGGAAGGGTAGTGGAATTCCAGAGGGGCGAGATTTGGGTAGCTGCTGTGTCCTGAATGTCCCTGGCTCCCAGATGTATCTCTGGGGCTTAGGGAGTGAGATGGAGTTCTTACCGGCTGCTCTGAGTGTAGTGGCTCCTCTAGGATGACACAGGATTCAGTATCTCCACAGGACAGAAGCAGACCAACTCTGTGTCTGCCCCAGCCCAGAGGACCTGGCAGGGGAGGAAGGTTGTTCAGGGCCTCTTAAGAGTCATTTTCTAGACCCAAGTGTAGACAATTCCCATGTGTCTCTAGCTATCATAAAATGGAAAACACTGTCCCCCATCATTAGGCTTAATGTCTCCACTGTACATTGTGGTATTTTCAGGAAGGTTAGCTAGTGACTTCAGTAACAAGAAGATTACCTGAGCACTGGGTCTCACAAATGAACAAAAACCATTACATCTAGTTTACCTGCTCTCTTTTTCCCTTTTGGGGTGTGTGTGTGTGTGTGTGTGTGTGTGTGTGTATTTAGTTGCATATGAGTACAGATACCTCAAGAACCCAAAGACAATGGATCTGTCAAAAGCTGGACTAACAGGTGTGGGAAAAACAGACAGCTGTACTGTGAACTGAATTTGTCTCCAAAGAAGTTACAGGCTTTTAAGCATGAGGCCATGTCTTCAGCCCCTGTACCTGGTGTTGTAAAGACATTCTTCTTAGGTTAGGCAATTTACACTTAAATGTTTGGACTTCTCAAGTTTATTCCTTCCTTAGCTAAGACAACTCAGTGTTGTCAATACAAGGGTTTGAATTATAGCAAGGAGTCTCTTGGGCTGACATTTCATCTGGTGTGGATAATTTTTTTTGATATGACTTTAGACCTAAAACATGCATATTACTTTTTCAGATAATATAGTGATCTTTCTTTAGTTATAGTATGGATGTACTGTATAGTCATTAAACTCATTAAGAGGTAAACTATAACACATAACATAATTTTGTGAAGATTTTATTGGAGCATGGTTGTAATTACTTCCTCATTGTCTGTCCTTATAGGACATCCTTTACTGCACAGCAGTTGGCTATGGGTAGATTCTTGCAAATGGGGCATCGTTGACATAAATTGTGTTTCCACAATTGAGTATATTTAACTCTCTTTAGTAACTCCAAACCATGGTCACATACACAATCCTGGTATCATTCAGGTAACATTCAATGAGTCATGAAATTAACAAGATAGGCAAATGTGTGTGTGTGTGTGTGTGTGTGTGTGCAATAGAGAGAGAGAGACAGAGAGACAGAGACAGAGAGACAGAGATTTATTAGGAAGAAGGAGTAAACTCATAGAACAGGCAGGTAAAAGACAAAAGGGTTATTCATATGTATCATGCAGTACATGGAATAGTCTAAGAACCAACTCAATAAAACATTTTAAGTTTAAATTAACATATATGGAAGAAGTATATACAATTCACATAGAACACAAGAAATACACACAGTGAATGGAAAGTCAGGTGTATATTTGTGAGTCACAAGTTGTTTTTCACAATCTTCATGTTCTTCACTACATTTAACATTGAACTACATTGAACCACAATAGACTACAATGATTCAAATTTATATTCCTGCAATTCCAGTGACATAAAATGAGGAAACTATGGGTGATATAGTAGATGCTCCTGGGGAAGGTATCGATAAAAGTGATTGAGATCAATCACTAATTGTGCTCATTTTCTAAACACAGAAAATCACAGGGGATAATTTGCAGATTGAAGAGCATTAAAAATTAATTCAACTAATCAGTCCTTTGACAGTCTGGACTTCCATCATCTTCTTTTACTGAGATCATGGTTGATAATAATAACTGACTTGAAAAACTGTTTTTTTTTTTTTAGTACCCTTTTATGAGCAGGAAAGGGAAAGATTTAATTTCTCAGTACCTACTCTGAACGACAACGGTCTAACAAAAAGATACCTTTGGAAGGTACTTCCACAGGGAATATTGTATAGTCTAACTTTATATCAATAGTTTGCACAAAAAACATTAAAATTAAATTGTAGGCAATTTATCAATTTATCATTTATCACTACATGGATAACATTTTGTTGGCTGATTCTGAGGAAGCTTTAGAGAAAGTGTTTTAAAAAGCACAAAATAATCTTCCATGCTTGAAGTTATAAAATTGCTCAAAAATGAAAAATGCAAAAAATACAAAGAAAAAATTCTGGTATATATTTGTATTTTAAAATCAGTCAACAAAAAATTAGACTACAAAAGAGATCTGTAGAAATGAATTGCAATCTCTTAATGAAAAAAATTAATGGGAATTATTAACTGGCTTAGGTCTATATTTGGATTAAGTATTAATAAGTTAAGTAATTGGTTTCAAATATTACAAAGAGATTCAAATTTGAATAGTCCAAGAAATCTCAATGTTGTAGCAGAAAAAAGAGGTAACTCTTATAGATCAAAGACTACAGATGTATATAGAGATTGATTTAATCCTAAATTTGATAGTTTTCAGTCATTTTTTCTTGAAATCATTCTTCTACTGGGCTCATTATTCAAAGGGAAGATGGTATTGTGGATTAGTTTTTCTTTACCTGTAAACAGAGAATTAATTTCAAAGCTAGAATAAGATTAGGCCAATTTTCAGGAAAATATTCAGTAGATAATGTAGTACCTCTTATAAATGCTAAGATTATTGATATGTGGATAATCAATGAAGATTGGCAAAGACTTTATTGTAACTACTTGGGATAAATTAATAACAAATATCCAAAAGCAAATGTATACAGTTTATCGAAATAATTAATTGGATGCTTTCATAATGGTAAAGAGAACACTATTTCTAGAGGCACCAACATTCTCTACTAATGCAAACAAGATGGGGATTGTAGGATTGATGGTTTATATGTGCTTGGTACAGGGAGTAGCATTGTTGGAAGGTGTAGCCTTGTTGGAATAGGTGTTGCCTTGACTGAATGGGATTTAATACACTTGTTTTAGCTGTCTGGGAGCCAGTATTCTGCTAGGAGCCTTCAGATGATGATGTAGAGCTCTCAGTTTCTCCTGTACCATGCCAGGCTGAATGCTGCCATGTTCCTGCCTTGATTATAATGTGCTGAACCACTGAACCTGTAAGCCAGTCTGAATTAAATGTTGTCCTTTTCAGAGTTGTCTTATTCATCTAATCTGTTTCACCAGTAAAAACCTATGACAGTAGGTTATAATTCAAACAAAAAAAGCAAGGTGATCAAAGTCCATATACCTCAGTTAAAAAAATCAGAATTCTAAACAATCATCATGGTATTATTTGATTATCCTGAATCTCTTAATATAATTATTGATTCTTTATATATAGAAAGTGTTGTTTTATATATAAAGACTGCTGAAATTATTCCTCATAAATCACAATTAACTTTACTACTTATATAAATCCAACAGGCCATCAGAAGAAGAAAATATTCATCTCCAACTAGAATGTTACTCATTGTCTGACAAGAAATGAGGAAATTAACCTGTTCCTAATAGGAAATGTGTTAGAAGCCTCAACATTTTATGAGGTACATCATATTAAGGAAAAAGGTTTAAAGAAAAAAATTATCACTTGACAATAAGCCAAAGGGGGGGAAATCATGTATGCGTTCTCTATATGACCAAACCCCATTACCTCTTGAGAGTAACCCTCAGGATACCAAAATAACTGACATTTGGCAGGTATCTGTGTTTAATTTTGCTGAATTCAAAAAAAAAAAAGGCATGCACACTGTATCAATGACACATGCTCAACAATTCAATGGGTAACTACTTTAAGTTCTGAAAAGACTGATGGTATAATAACACATTTACTGGAAATAATGATAACTAAGGGTTTACCTGCACAAATTAAGTCTAACAAAGCTCTCAAACATGTAACCTGTTAGATGAAGCAATTCTTTCCATTACAACATAAAGCATTTTACTGATGGAACACACAATCTCACAGGACAAGAATTTGCATAGTGAATTTTATTTAAAGAGAGGCATTTTAAACAAAAAAGGAAGAGTAAACCCCATCCTCCAGGAACAGACAAAATGCTTTGTTATCTCTAAGTTTTCTTAATATTGGTGAAAGAGGAAAAGCAGCTGACAGACACTAAGTTATCAAATAAACAGAGGAAATAAGACAACCAATATATTATAAGGATGTGTTCACATTACAATGGAAACCTGTAATAATTTTAAGATGAGGATGTTATTATACTTATAAATCTTTAGAAATTGAAGAAACATTATTACCAATTAACATTATAAAGACTAGAACAGACCAGACAAATATTATCAGTAGAGACATGAACACCTTCACAAAGCAAATAGCCCAGGTGATATGCTCTCAAAGGTCTCAGTCTTTATTTTTTTTTCTTCAAAATATGTTTGGAAATCAGCTTCAAATGAGGTACACCAAATGTTTGATCACATAGAGACTGAACAACAGAGACACTGGACATAAAAAACAGAGACTGGAGAAGAAAAGATTTACCTAGCTTTCTCAGAATTTGGCCAATATCTTAAATTTCATAGGGTACCCAAAAGATATCAAAGCATCCAGACTAGTAATGTTTTTTTCTTTTTTTACTTGATTCAAGAAGTATTTTTTCTTTTCTTTCTTTCTTTTTAAAATTTTTTTCTTCTTTATTAGATATTTTATTTACATTTCAGATGTTATTCCCTTTCTCCCTTTACCCCACATTGAGAAACCCTCTATCCCATTCTTCCTCCTCCTGCTTCTATGTGGATGTGCCTGCATCCACCTATTGACTCCCACCTCCCTGCCCTTGAATTCCCCAAAACTGAGGCATGCAGCCTTCACAGGACAAAGGGCCAAGGAACTCTACTACCTATGCCAGACAGGGCCATCCTCCTCTACATATTCAGCTGGAGCCATAGATCTCTTCGTATGTACTCCCAGGCTGGTGATTTAGACCCTGGGAACTCTGGGTGGCTGGTACTGTTGCTTTCCTCATAAAGCCACAAATCTCTTCAGCTCCTCCAGTCTTCTCTCTAACTCCTCCAATGGGACCCCCATGATCAGTGTATGGTTATCTGTGAGCACCCTCTTATGTATATATCAGGCTCTGGCAGACCTCTAAGGAGAGAGTTATATTAGGCTCTTGTCAGCATGCACTTCCTGGCATCCATATCACTGTCTACCGTTGGTGACTGCATATGGGATGAATACCCAGGTTGAGCAGTCTCTGGATGTTTCTCAGTTTCTGTCCCACACTTTGTCTCCATATTTGCTCCCATGAATATTATTTTACTCCTTCTAAGAAGGACTGAAGCATCCACATTTTGGTCTTCCTTCTTCATGAGCTTCCTGAGGTTTGTGAGTTGTATCTTGGATATTACAAGCTTTTGGGCTAATATCCACTTATCAGTGAGTACATACCATGTGTGTTCTTTTCTGATTGGATTACCTCACTCAGGATAATATTTTTTAGTTCCATCCATTTGCCTAAGAATGTCATAAATTCATTGTTTTTAATAGCTGTGTCATACTCCCTTGTGTAAATGTACTACATTTTCTGTATCCATTCCTCTGTTGAAGGACATCCGGGTTCTTTCCAGATTCTAGCTAGTAAAATTAATGCTGCTATGAACATATGTCCTTTTTTATTTTGGAGTATCTTCTGGGTATATGCCTACAAGTGGTATAGCTGGGTCCTCAGGCAATGCTATGTCGATTTTCTGAGAAACCGCCAGACTGATTTCCAGAGTGGTTGCACCAGCTTGCAATCCCACCAACAATGGAAGAGTGTTCCTCTTTCTCCACATCTTAACCAGCATCTGCTGTCACTTGAGTATTTTGTCTTAGCCATTCTGTCTGAGGTAAGATGGATTCTCAGGGTTGTTTTGATTTGCATTTCCCTGATGACTAAGGATGTTGCATATTTATTTAAATACCTCTTGGCCATGTGATAGTCCTCAGTTGAGAGTTCTTTGTTTAGCTCTGTACCTCATTTTTTAATAGGGATATTTGGTTGTCTGTAGTTTAATTTCTTGAGTTCTTTGTATATATTGGGTACATGGCTTCTATTGGATGAAGGATTGGTAAAGATCTTTTTCAAATCTATTTGTTGCTGTTTTGCCCTATTGACAGTGTCCTTTTCAATCTTATGAGAAACTTTTCAATCTTATGAGGGCTCACGTGTCAATTCTTGATCTTAGAACATAAGCCATTGGTGTTTTGTTCAGGAAAATTTCCTCTGTGTCCATGTGTTCAAGGCTCTTTCCCACTCTTCCCTCTATTGGTTTCAGTGTATTTGATTTTATGTAGAGGTTTTTGATCCACTTGGACTTGAGATTTGTACAAGGAGATAAGAATGGATCCATCTTGCATTCTTCTACTTGGTGACCTCCAGCACCAATTTTTGAAAATGCTGTTCTTTTTCCACTGGACGTCTTTACTCTTGTCAAAGATCAAGTGACCATAAGTGTGTGGGTTCATTTCTGGGTCTTCAATTCTATTCTGGGTATTCAATTCTATTGATCACTATTGCTCTGTAGTGCAGCTTGAGGTCAGGGATGGTGATTCCCCCAGAAGTTCTTTTATTGTTAAGAATAGTTTTCACTATCCTGGGTTTTTCATAATTTCAAATGAATTTGCAAATTGCTCTATCTTTATAAAGAATTGAGTTGGAATTTTGATGGGGATTGAATTGAATCTATAGATTGCTTTTGCCAAGATAGATATTTTTATTTTATTAATCCTGTCAAAACATGACATGGGCTATTTTTTCATCTTCTGAGGTCTTCTTCAATTTCATTCCTCAGGATCTTGCAGTTATTGTAGTACAGATCTTTCACTTGCTTTGTTAGAGTCATACCATGATATTTTACATTTATGACATTTGTGAATGGTGTCATTTCCCTAATTTTTTCTCAGCCCATTATCCATTAACTAGAGGAAGTCTACTCATTTGTTTGAATTAATTTTATATCCAGCCACTTTGCTGAAGTTGTTTATCATCTGTAGGATCTCTCTGGTAGAATTTTTGGGGTCATGTATGCATACATATCATCTGCAAATAATGATATTTTGACTTCTTCCTTTCATAGCGCTGAGTGTCCACATAGAGAAATTGTAGAGATCATATACTAGCACCTTAAGAGCACATCTGAAAGCTCTAGAACAAAAAAATCACATGCACCAAAAAGGAATTAGAGAGCAAGAAATAGTCAAACTCAGTGCTGAAATCAACTGAGTAGTACGAAAGAGAACTAAATAAAGAATCAACAAAACCAGAAGCTGATTCTTTGAGAATATTAACAATATAGATTAAACCCTTTGCCCACCTAACCAGAAGGCACAGAGGCAGTATCCAAATTAATAAAATGAGAAATGAAAAGGGAGTCATAACAACAGAAATTGAGGAAATTGAAAAAATCATCAGATCCTACTACAAAACCTTATACTCAACAAAATTGGAAACTCTGGATAAAATGTATAATTTTCTGGATAGATACCAGGTACCAATGTTAAATCAGAATCAGATAGACCATCTAAACTGTACCATAACCCCTAAATAAATAGAAGCTGTCATTAAAAGTCTCCCAACAACAACAAAACCAGGACCAAATGGTCTTAGTGAAGAATTCTATCAGACCTTTAAACTATTCCACAAACTATAAACAGAAAGAACATTACCTAACTTGTTCTATGAAGCCACAGTTATGTTGACACCTAAACCAAAGATCCAGCAAAGAAAGAGAACTTCAGTTCAATTTCCCTTATGTATATCGATGCAAAAATACTCAATAAAATGCAATCAGAATCCAAGAACACATCAAAATGATCATTTGCCACCATCAAGTAGGTTTCATCTTGGGGATGCAGGATTGTTTCAATATACAGAAATTTAGTATTGTAATCCACTAAATAAACAAACTAAAGGAAAAAAAACAACGTGATCATCTCCTTAGATGCTGAGAAAGCATTTGACAAAATTTAACACCTCTCCATTTTAAAAGTCTTGGAAAAATCAGGTGAATTCAAGACATATTTATACATATTAAAAGTAATATGCAACAAAGTAGTAGCCAATTACAACATCAAACTAAATGGAGAGAAACTTGAAACAATTTCACTAAAATTAGAGACTAGACAAGGATGCTATTCTCTCCCTATCTATTCAATATAGTACTGGAAGATCTAGCCACAGGAATGAGAGAAAGAAAGATTATAGGATCCTCTATCTCTTACATACATTCTTTCTCCCTCCTCTTTTAATACAATTAAGAAGCATTTTATTACCCCCCTTTTTGTGACACTAGCATTATTTGATTTTATTCTAGGTCTCCTGACTATTTAGTCTTTGGTTCTTGATGAAGCAAACAGTATAGAAATTGATCCCATCTTGATGAGTTTGGCCTTAAGTCAAAAGAGTTATTGATTGGTCCCTTTCAGCTCCCTTTTCAGTTCTGAGTTTATTAATTTGGATCCTGTCACTGTGGCCTCTGATTAGTCTGGCTAACAGTTTATCTATCATGTTGATTTTGTCAAAGAACCAGCTCCTGGGTTTGTTGATACTTTGTTTAGGTCTTTTCATTTCTACTTGGTTGATTTCAGCCCTGAGTTTATTTCCTGCAGTTTACTCCTCTTGGATGTATTTGTTTCTTTTTGTTCTAGAGCTTTCAGGTGTTCTGTCAAGTTGCTAGTGTATGTTCTCTCCAGTTTCTTTATGTAGGCACTTAGAGTTATGAGTTTTCCTCTTAACACTCCTTTCATTGTATCTCATAATTTTTGGTATGATGAAGCTTCATTTTCATTAAATTCTAAAAAGTCTTTAGTTTCTTTCTTTATTTTTTCCTTCACCTAGTCATCATTGAATAGAACATTGCTCAGTTTCCATGTGTATGTGGCCTTATCATTGTCTTTGTCATTATTGAAGACCAGTCTTTGGAAGTCAAAGGAATACAAATAGGAAAGGAGGAAGGCAAAATATCACTATTTGCAAGTGATATGACAGTATCCCAGTGTCCCCAAACCTTCCACCAAAGAACTCTTAAACTTGATAAACAACTTCAGTAATGTGGCTGGATATAAAAAATCAGTAGTCTTCCTTTACACAAAGGATAAACAAGCTGAGAAAGAAGTTAGGTAAATTATTCCCTTCACAATAGTTTCAAATAATATAAAATACTTTGGTGTGAATCTAACCAAGCCAGTGAAAGATCTGTATGAGAAGAACTTCAAGTCTCTGAATTAAGAAATTGAAGAAGATCACAGAAGATGGAAAGATCTTCTATGCTCATGGATTGGCAGGATAAATATAGTAAAAATGGCTTTCTTGACAAAAGCAACCTATAGATTCAATTCAATCTCCATCAAAATTCCAACTCATTTCTTCATAGAGTTAGAAATAGCAATTTTTAAATTCATTTATAATAACCAAAAACCCAGGATAGCAAAAATTATTCTCAACAATAAAAGAACATCTGGTGGAATCACCATTCCTGACTTAAGCTGTATTGTAGAGCAATCATGATAAGAATTGCATGGTTTTGGTACAGAGACAGGCAGGTAGATCAATGTAATAGAACTGAACTTGCAGAAATGAAGCCACACACCTATGGTCACTTGATCTTTGACAAAGGAGCTAGTACCATTCAGTGGGGAAAAAAAAAAACACAGCATTTTCAACAAATGGTGCTGTTTCACCTGGAGGTCATCATGTAAAAGAATGCATAATATATCCATTCTTATCTCTTTGTATAAGGCTCACGTTCAAATGGATCAGGGATCTCCACATAAAACCAGATACAGTGAATCTAATAGAAGATAAAGTAAGGATGATCCTTGAATATATGGGCACAGGGGAAAATTACCTGAACAGAACACCAATGGTTTACGCTCTAAGATCAAGAGTTGACAAATGGGAACTCATAAAGTTACAGAGCTTCTGTAAAGCAATGGACAATGTAAAAGAACAAAATGGCATTCAACAGATTGGAAAAAGATCTTTACCAATCCTACATCTTATTGAGGGCTAATATCCAATATATAGAAAGAACTCAAGAATTTAGACGCCAGAAAATCAAATAGCTCTATTTTTAAAAAAGGGGTACAGAGTTAAACAAAGAATTCTCAATTGGGGACTATGGAATGGCCAAGAGATATTTAAATAAATATTCAACATCCTTAGTCATCAGGGAAATGCAAATCAAAACAACCCTGAGGTCCACTCCACACAAGTAAGAATGCCTAAGATCAAAAACTCAGGTGACAGCTGATGCCAGTGAGAATTTGGAGAAAGACGAACACTCTTCCATTTTTGGTGGGATTGCAAGCTAGTACAACCACTCTAGAAATCAGTTTGATGGTTTCTCAGAAAATTGGACATAGTAATACCTGAGAATCCAATATACCACTTGTAGGCATATACCCAGAAGACGCTCCAACATATAACAAGGACGATTATGTTCATAGCAGCCTTAATTTTAATAGCCAAAAGCTGAAAACAACCCAGATGTCTTTCAATAGAGGAATGGATACAGAAACTAAACTATCAACTAAGGAGTACACATGAAGGGACTCATGGCTCCAGCTGCGTATGTAGGATGCATAGAAGATGGCCTTGTCTGGCATCAGTGGGAAGAGTGGCCATTGGTTCTGTGAAGACTGGATTCCAACGTGTAGGGGAATGCCAGGGTGATGAGTTGGGAGTGGATGGGTGGGGAAACACCCTCATTGAACCAGTGGGAAGAGGTCTGGGATAGGAGGTTTCTGGAGGTAAAACAGGAAAGGGGATAACATTTGAAATGTAAATACATAAAATATCCAATAAAACAAAACAAAAAATGAGTAGGTTGTTATGGATGACACCAGGAGAACAAGGGCCTCTAAATTAATTGAGACAATTTCATATGAACTTATAAAGATAAAAGAAACATGCACAGGGTGTTACTTAAATCTTCAACAGGTCTTTATCATATGTATATTGCTTTTGCATTTCAGTGTTTCTTATAGGATTCTTAAGGTTGTAAACAATGGGTCTGTGATTCTGGTGTCTTCTCTTGGATAGTTTGGTTCCATCAGTTTACCCTGTCCAATTTTACTAATATATATA
>NW_021605506.1:22764-30201 GCF_004785775.1 Grammomys surdaster
GGGATGAGAGTCTACATCCTAGACTGTCAGTTTGTATCCTCTGTTTGACTTTAAGTCATTCTTTTTTAATATTTTTTTTAATTTAATATTTTTTACATTTAAGATGTTATCCTCTTTCCCCTTCCCCCCCCACAGAAACCCTCTATCCCATCCCCTCTCCTCCTGCTTCTATAAGGATGTGCCCCCATCCACACACCCACTCCCACCTCCCTGCCCTTGAATTCCCCCACACTAGGGCATCCAGCCTTCACAGGACCAAGATTCTCTTCTCCCATCTATATCTGACAGGGCCATCTTCCTCTACATATAGAGTTGGCGCCATGGAGATCTCCCTATGTGTTCCCAGGCTGGTAGTTTAGACCCTGGGAGCTCTGGTTAATTGGTATTGTTGCAATCCCCATGGGGTCCACAAACCCTTTTAGGTCCTCCAGTCTTCTCTCTAACTCTTCTATTGGGAACCACATGGTCAGGTCAATAGTTAGTTGTGAGCATCTGCCTCTGTTTATGTCAGGCTCTGACAGACTTCTAAGGAGACAGCTACATCAGGCTCCTTCAGTTGTTAACTGTGAGAATCTATTTGCAGCTCCCAGACACCCCTTCTCTCAGAACCTCTTTCCAAGTTGAGGCTGGTCCTTGGCAAGCATCTTCAGGACCTTGGATCTTTACAGGAACTCATCCTGCAACATTGTTTCTCATTTTACACTGTACAAATAATCAAAACAACAAGCTCAAACCTAGACAAAGGGTTTTAATGCTCTTATATCATCATTTGTATTTCAGTCAAGATGGAATACATATTTCAAATTTGATTTTTAAATCTTTTGACCTAGCCCGCTCAGTCAGTCAACAGGTTCTCCAGTGCAGGAGTGAGGATTAAAAGCCTAGAAAGTTATCTCCCCACTTTTTCTTCTATCCATTGTATCTGGTTTTATGTTGAGGTCTTCAGTCCACTTGAACTTGAGCTTTGTTAAGGGTGATCAATATGAATCTATTTGTATTCTTCTATATCTAGACACCATTTATTGAAGACGCTTCCTTTTATCCATTGTATAGTTTTGGCTTTTAAGTCAAAAATCAAGTGTCCACAATTGTGTTTATTTACTTTTGACTCTGATTTTTCTTATATCCATCAACCTGTATCTTTTTACGCCAATACTACACTTTTATACTTTTACTATTATTATTATTATTATTATTATTATTGCTCTGTGGTACAGATTGACATCAGGGATCATGATAACTCCAGTTCTTTTATTGTCCATGATTGTTTTAGGAATCCTGGGATTTTTGTTTTCCCATATGAAGTTAAGTATTATTCTTACAAGACCTTTAAATAAATTTATTTGAAATTTTGATGGAAATGGCATTATATCTGCAGATTGCTTTTAGTAGAATGGCCTTTTTTTGCTATGTAAATCTCACTGACCAATGATTATGTGGTATCTTTCTATCTTCTCAATGAACCAATAGCTCATCTTGAGACCAATGCCATGGGAGTGATCTCACCTCTAACCCTACTGATAATAATAATGGTATTCTTCTATACTTTTAGACAGGAGCCTATCATAACTCATCAGAGAGGTGTCACCCAACAACTGTTGGAAACTAACACAGAAACCCACAACCAAATATTAAATAGAGCTTGGGGAATTCTGTGGAAGAAGGGAGGAAGTATTAAAGAGCCAAAGGAGTCAAGCTGCCACAAGAAAGCCTATAGAATCAACTAACCTAAGTCCATAGGGGCTCATAGAGACTGAACTGATAACCAGAGACCATGCATGGGATGGACCTAGGACCCCTATACAGATGGATCATCACATGAAACACTTAATCAGGACCAGGGGCTGTATTTGATACTGTATTTGTTGCCTTTTTATGCCTTCTCCCTAACTGGGTTGTATTATTTAACCTTAATAAAGAAAGATGTTCCTAGTCCTACTAGAACATGTTATGCAAAAGCTAGTTGATATCTATGGGTGGTCTCCCCTTTTCTGAGAAGAAGAAGAGGAGAGGTAGATAGGGTTTGAGGGAGTTGACAGGGAGGGACTGGGATGAGAGGAAAAAGGAGAAACTGGAATTGCAATATAACATAAATAAATAACTTAATCAACCACAAAAAAAACCCATTATATTATACTTCCAGAATCTGGTTAAACCTGGGTAACGGAAACCACTGAAAGACAAAAGGTACATAAACGTCTCACAAAATAACTTATTTCTTTCAGAAGATGCTTAAGTATACATTCTGGAAATCAGGAAACCCAGTGCACATGAACTTTTTTAAGAAAACAGAAACAACAAACAACATCAACAACAACCTCTATTGTAATAGTGCTTTGGTCTATTCAGTAAACAATTATTTCTCTAAAATGTCCTTCAGGTTAAAGAAAAAGATATAATTAATTAAGTGCTAAATATTTAATGAAGTCCTGAATATGTATCTAATTATAAAATGCTGTTGACACAAAATTATATATAATTCCTTTGAAAATATATCTGACATGCTATAATCATGACAGAGGTGGACTGATATCAAAGTACTTATTGCTTTTGTCACTTTTTTCATTCATACCACTTTAATGTGCTTTCAGGCATTTTCTTCATTTGATTTTCACACTCATCTTCCTTTCTGGTTGAAATCAAACCTGACAGTAACATCACAACCTTTGATGAGTCTGTCAACACAGGAATATTTGTACAACTAGTAGCAAAGTAAAAAGGGTAACTTTCATTGAGATTTTTTACAGTAGAAGTACAAGCCAATTAATATACCGTTAACCCTGCTCTCACATGGCTCATTCATTTATGGCTGGTGTATCGATATCTGTCCTCCCAGGTTGCTAAGCAACATTTGTTGCCCTGCTACTATAGCATCCTAAAGATTAGTTCAGCTTTCTTACTTCATTCATATAATTATAAATATCATAATTTCCATTAAATAAAGTAGTTATAGAATCTTCAGTTTTCTGAAATATTCATTTATGAATTTAATTTTGTATGTGAATTTAATCTCAAAAATTCTTAAGAAAACAGCAGCAATGAAAATATTACTACTTTAATTGTCATGTCTACACCTGTGTCTTAGAAATTTTCATCTTGAAATAAAGGCTCTATTCTGAATTCTGTTAGAAAATATATCTAGTTCCTGTTTGTATTCTACATTCATGTAGAAAGCACAGACACGAAATAAAATTAAGAACAACAATAGGCATCAGCCCGTCAGTTCTTAAATCTGATTGCCTCACCAGAAACAAGACACAATTAGGTACGCTAAATTACATCAGTTTTTCACTTTTAACAGTCGACAGTTATAATTCCAAATAACAATATATTTATAACTCGGATATCAAATATTCATCATATGGCATAAGTCAAGTACTGAGTCTAAGTCTGTCACTCAGAAACTTAGATAATAATAGTATATACTATTTTTGCAGTAATATGAAGTGACTACATGTACGCATCCTGATAATTTTTAGGTACAATAAGGTGCAATAGAATCTAGTGAATATGGTCAACATGTACAGTTATCATAGAAGTAGTCCTCAGCAGAAAGTAAAACTATACAAATATTTGAGGTAGAAAACTGCATGCTACAGAGATGTCTTAATGGATAAACTAATTTTCTGTTCTTGGAGCAGACCTGAATGACAGTATTTGAAGCTATGCCTGGATCCCTGTAACTACTGACATCCTGATAATAAGTAAAAATATGTTTATTGAAAACTCAAAATGAAAAGGTAGTCAGCTTCTATTATTTTTTTTTCTGAGATTATAAGGCAGTCAAGGAGTGAGGGCACTTTATCATGATAAGTAAAAGACTCTCGATCTGCCCTGAATTGAAGGAAAATTCACTAGTGAGTTTAGTTGATAAGGGTCATCCTATCTGATTGGTACAGAGTTCACATTTAATGATTTGCCTTTGTTGCTAAGAGAACAGTCTTAGTTTCCCAATATAGAAAATTTAGTAGAGCAATCTGACACTTGTTAGTCAAGCTCTGTTAATTTTTTTTAATTTTCATTTTTAAAAAATGAACATTTTATTTATTTACATTTCAAATGTAGTCCCCTTTCCTGATTTCCCAGTTTCTATCTACAGATCCCCTATCCCATCCTCCCTTACCCTGCTTCTATGAGGGCGCTCCCCATCCCACTCCCACTGCATCACCCTAGCATTCCTCTATGCTAGAACATCAACCCTTCACAGGACAAAGGGCTTCCCCTCCCACTGATGCCAGACATGGCCCCTTCAGCTCCTTTATTCCTTCCCCTACTCCTCCATTGAGGTTCCTGTGCTCAGTCCAATGGTTGGCTGGGAGGATCTGTGTCTTTATTGGTCAGGATCCTACAGAGCTTCTCAGATCATTTCAATCCAGAATTACATGGACATTATTTAGTTTTCCGGGCAGCTGTAAGCAGTGGTATTTTTTCATGGCAATCACAGTGAATCCATAGGTTGTCTTTTGGGAGGATCACCATTTTAAATATGATAAATTTGCTGATTTGCGATCATAGGATATAATTCTATCTTCTGATATCTATCTTCTCCCATTTCCTTCTTCACAGACATGAAGTTTTTATCATACAAGTCTAAGCATGCTTAGTTAAAGTTACCCAAAGGTATTTTAAATTATTTATGGCTGTTGTGAAAGGAGTGTTTGCATGAATATCTGCACAGCTTAATTATTATTTGCATATAGAAGGACTAATGGTTTTTGTTTTTTAGCTAATCTTGTATCCAGGCACTTCATTAAAGGTATCTATCAACTTTAAGATTTTTCTGATAGGATTTGTGAGTTGTTTATGGATTCTATCATAACATATCAGAAAAATGATACTTTGACTTCTTTACCAGTTCGTATTTCCTTGATCTCCTTCAGTTGTTTCATTGTTCCAGCTAGAACTTCAATTACTATATTGAATCAATGTGGAAGAATGGGCATCTTAGTCTTGTTCATAATTTTAGTAGAATTGCTTTCTATTGCTCTTCATTAATTTGACGTTGACTATAGACTTGCTGTAAACTGCCTTTATTATGTTTACATATGCTCCTTCTATTTCTGATCTCTCCACGACTTTTATCCTGAATGTGTGTTAGATTTTGTCAAAAGATTTTCAGTATCTAATGAATGGTGGTATATTTGATTTTCTCTTCTCAGTTTGTTTACATGGTGGATTAAATTTACTGATTTTTCTATGTTATTTCACCCCTGCATCTCTTGGATAAAGATACTTGATCTTTTTGATTTTTTTTTAATTTGGCTTGCTAGTATTTTATATTTTTACATGAATGTTCATGAGGGAAATTGCTTTGTAATTTTCATTCTTTTTCAAATGTTTATGTGGTTTGAGAATCAGGGTGATTATGGCCTCATAAAATGAATTTGGCAATGTCACTTCTTTTATTTTGTGAAATAATTTATTGAGTATAAGAGTTAGCTCTTCTTTAAAAGTCTAGTTGAATTCTGTACTAAAACCATCTGACCCTGGACTTTTTTAGTTAGGAGGATTTTAATCCCTGCTTTGATTTCACTAAAGGGTATATGTCAATTTAAAGTCTTTGATCTTGATTTAATTTTGGTAAGTAATATCTATCAGAAAAATTTTCATTTCTTTTATATTTTAAATTTTTTGGTGTACAAATTTTTAAAGTAGAACCTGAGGACAGTTTGGATTTTTGGATTGGGATCTGTTGTTATGTTCCCCTTTCTTATTTCTAATTTTGTTAATTTGGATAATTTCTCTAAGTATTTATGTAGTTTGGGAAAAGGCTTATATATCTTGAAGAGTTTCTCAAAGAACCAGTGCTTTATGTTATTAATTCTTTGTATTGTTCTCTTTGTTTCTATTTAATTGACTTCAGCCCTTTGTGTGATTATTTCTTCTGATCTATTTATCTTCTGTGAACTTGCTTCATTTTCTTCTAGAGCTTTCAGGGGTGCTGTTAAGTTGTTATTATGAGATGTCACTAATTTTTTTTGTAGTATGTGTTTATTTAATTAATATACATTCAAGTAATATCTAATGCTTGACAAATCATGCAAGAAATTTAAGATAATATTCCAGTTCCTCCTTTCAATATTACTTTACATTTTTTTCTATTTTTTTGTATTTTTTATTGGATAGTTTATTTACAATTCAGATGTTATTCCCTTACCCCATTTCTTCTCCCCCCACCCAGGAACCCCCTATCCTATTGCCCTTCCTCCTGTACATGGCATTCCCCCATACATGTCGTTCAGCCTTCATGGGAACAAGGATCTCCTCTCCCACCTATGCCAGACAGGGCCATCCTACCTTATACATACAACTGGAGCCAATGGATCCCTCCTTAAGTGCTCCCAGGCTGGTGGTTTAAATCCTGGGAGCTCTGGTTGGTTGGTATTGTTGGTCTCCTCATGTGGCCCGCAAACCTTTTCAGCTCCTACAGTCTTCTATTTTCTTAATGAAGGCCCTTAGTGCTTTGTACTTTCTTCTTTGCATTGCTTTCACTGTGTTCCATAAGTATGTTGTGCATTCATTTTCATTTAATGCTAAGGAGTTTTTACTGTCTTTATTTCTGCCTTGACCCAACAGTCAAAAAGGAGAGAGTTGTTCAGTTTCCATGACTGTGTAGGCTTTTATTGTTTCTGTTGTTGAAATCCAGCTTTAATCCATAGTTGCCTGATAGGATACAAGAAGGTTATTTCAGTCTTCTTGTATCTATTAAAATTGCTTTGTGACGAAGTACATGGTCAATTTTTGAGAATGTTCCACTAGGTGTTAAGAAGAAGGAATACTCTTTTGTAATTAGGTAAAATGTTCTATAGATATATCTTCTGGATCCATATGGACTCAAAACTTACATTAGATTCATTATTTCTCATTATAGTTCTCACCTGGATAACTTGCTCAATGGTGAGAGTGGGATATTGAATTCTCTAGCAATCCATGTGGAATGGTTTATATGTGATTTAAGCTTTAGTAGTGTTTTCTATCCAAACCGCATTCCCTCATGTTTGGGCATAAGTATTAAGAATTGAAAGATGATCTTGGTGGATCTTTCCTTTAATGAGTGTGAAGTACCATTCACTGTCTGATTTGATTAATTTTGGTTTAAAGTCTATTTTAGATATTAAAATAAACATAGAAAGTACTCTATCGTTTTTCTTATGTGCATTTGTTTGAAAAAAATTTTTTCAAACTTTAAATCTGAAGTAATATCTATCTTTTTCACTCGGGTGGTATTTCTTATATGCAGCAGAAAGATAGAACTGTTTTCACATCCATTCTTAGACTATTACTTTTTATTAGGGAATTGAGTCCATTCATATTCAAATATAACAATGACTAATGATTGCTAATTCCTTTTTTGTATAGATGATGGAGACCAACACAAAGATAGATAGATAGATAGATAGATAGATAGATAGATAGATAGATAGATAGATAGATAGA
>NW_021605506.1:30211-30520 GCF_004785775.1 Grammomys surdaster
AGATAGATAGATAGATAGATAGATAGATAGATAGATAGATAGATAGATTGAGACAGATAGGGCAAGACAGACAAAGACAGAGAGACACATGGAGAGACAGAGAGACAGAGAAGCTTCCCTTCATTTTTGCTGGGATGATTTATTTATTCCCTATGTTTTCATGGATGTGCAGAAACTCTATAGATTGTAGTTTTCATTTTTGTAACTTCTGAATGTCTGGATATATAGATAAATTCAACTTTATCATGCAAGATCTTATTTTCTCCATCTCTCGTGGTTGAAAGTTTTGCTGGGCACTGTAGTCTGGGA
>NW_021605506.1:30530-31077 GCF_004785775.1 Grammomys surdaster
CTCCATCTCTCGTGGTTGAAAGTTTTGCTGGGCACTGTAGTCTGGGATTCTATCTGTGGTCTCTGAGAATCCTCAGGACATCTGGCTAGACCCTTGTGGATTTTAGACTTCATTGAGAAGCCAGGTGTTTTTCTAATAGGTCTTCCTTCATTTGTTACTTGATGTTTTTCTCTTGAAGCTTTTAGTATTCTTACTTCTGTATGTCTAGTGTTTTTACTATTGTGTAATGTGGTGACTTTCATTTCTGGTCTGAAGAATTTGGTGTTATATAAGTTCCTTTTTCCCTTATAGGTATTTTCTTCTTTAGGTTATAAATATTCCCTCCCTCCTACATTGGAGTCTAGAAATTTAAATTTGAGGTAAATATATGACTATGTGCTGAATTCTGAGTTTGTCTTAGTTGTATGGCTGGAACATATATATATATATATATATATATATATATATATATATATATATATATATATATCTATATATTGTCGAGAGAGACAACTCACACACACTCACAAAAGAGCTCAGAGTGAGATATAGAGATCAATAATATATT
>NW_021605506.1:31177-35530 GCF_004785775.1 Grammomys surdaster
TGTGTGTGTGTGTATGTGTGTGTGTGTATGTGTGTGTGTGTATGTGTGTGTGTGTGTGTGTGTGTGTGAGAGAGAGAGAGAGAGAGAGAGAGAGAGAGAGAGAGAGAGAGAGAGGGTAATGGTGATGGTAGTGTTTTTATTTGTTTATTTGTTTTGTTGTTGTTGTTTTCTTCGTTTCTGTTTCCTATCTCTTCTGCCTGGAGTGACCTGTGATTGAACACAAAATCTCTACCCAAGGTGGCAGCTGGAGTTTTGGTGGATTGCATGACTTCTGGTCCAGCAGAGTGCTTCCATTGTCAGGATATGGTGACAAAAAGAGAGGTATAGTTGGGAGTGGACTTGGAAAGTACCAAGAAAGTTGGGGCAGTCTGCACATGACCAGTCTGACTGTGATTCTAGCAGCCAGGTGGCCTTAGTTGCCTTCCACCACAATTATGGGACTAGATATGGTCAGAAGAAGAGGGGCAGTAGTTCAAGTAGGTTGGTTGGTTTCTGAGGGAACACTGGTAGTCTGTGGATAGGGGTGCTTACTTCGGGTTGTGATTTCAAGCTTGTACTCTGTATTGTTCCTTGAAAATGTGATCTCTTTACCAACATACCACCACTGATAGACAGTGTGGGATAATTATAATTTTAAAACACTAAAATAAAAGGTAGACATACAGTTCTCAAAGTATATGAGAGTGGGTGGGCTTTCAAGTGAATAAAATAATCTGGAATGGAAATTGAATAATACAACAGTTTGACCAAAACAGAAATACGGGAAAGATCCATTGGCCAGCTCTCCCTCAATACTAGATCAATACTCCTACAGGCAGATACTGATATTGACATGTGCTTTGTGCCTACAAACTATATCACAGAATACCAACATCTACTTGATCTTTTATTTTATACATATGTATTCATATTTAACTGTGCATTATCTAGTATCAGTCTTACTCCCTTGGAGCCAGGAGAAGTATAGTCTAAAACCCTAAGGAATGTTTGAAAATGAAAGTAGTACCAAGTATCGTGTATATGTTATTTTTTTTTAATCTTGTATTGCATATATGTGATGAAGTTTGATTTACAAATTCAGCACAGAAATTAAGAATAATTAAAAGTATAATAGAATAATTATGATAATAAAGAAGATTGAGTGTAATATAATGGGAAATTTTTTACACACAATATATTTTTTACTGTATAACAACATCTCTTATTCTTAACATATAATACTTTAAGATAGGGGCTTGTAGTGCAGAACCCAGAGCTGAAGAGAAAGAACAGTTATAGATAGTATTGTGGAGTATGTCTGATAAAGCCAGGGCCCCCATTACACATTTCTTAGCATCTCTTTCCCCAATAGCCTATGACTTCATGCCCTCCAATTTCATGGTGAAGCCTTGTGAAAAAGCAGAATAAAATTTATGCAAAAAAGTAAGAGTGAATTTGTAGAGATAGAGGTATGCCTTACCAGGAATCCATAGTCCTTGCCTTTATTGGCTGAGCTCCGGCATTCCACAGCTATGTCAACTCTGCCTTCTTCCCTATTTGATTTTCTATAACAGGTTATCCTTTTTACATAGTGTTCTGAGATCTAGAGAGAGACCTCACTAATATTTCCTCTTCCTTTCGTCAATCATCATTTTTTTTCATTTAGAAAATTAGTGTATTCACAAGGACACAAACACAATGACCTCAAAGAAGTAAAGCAAGTTTCTGACCTATAAATTCTTCACAGATTGTGTGTGTGTGTGTGTGTGTGTGTGTAGTGTGTGTGTGTCTGTGTGTGTGTCTGTGTTTGTGTTTGTGTGTATGTATGTGTGTATGTGGCACACTTATGAGAGAGAGACAGAGAGAGAGAAACATCTCTAAGTACAACAATCAAGTTTTATGACCTCTAGAATCTTTCACCTATTGCTCTATATCTCATAGACATATCTTTACCTTTAAAATGTTGGAAGTGATTTTCTCTAAGTCTTTACCCCATTTTCCCATGTTGGAACTTATGTTAGAATCCAGACTAGACTGGAGCTCAGGCTGTGATACCATGATCGTCTCTCCCTCTTTCCATAGTATTTGACTTGACACCTACTGAAAGCCAGCCAGAGACTTTCTTACTACCTAACAGACTCCGTACATAGCTGGGTTTATCATGTTTCCCAAATGTGGTTGTCAGAAACTGCTACTGGTGACTA
The DNA here is from genome assembly GCF_004785775.1 of Grammomys surdaster. NCBI lineage: Eukaryota > Metazoa > Chordata > Mammalia > Rodentia > Muridae > Grammomys > Grammomys surdaster. Next base: position 33,361 of record NW_021605506.1, read on the forward strand.
CATTTACTCCCTGCCTTCCTTGCCTCCTGTTATGAAATCTATGACAATTCAATTATTTAAAGTTTTTCCTCAGCCTTCCTTGCTCAGATTGTACTCACAGCCCTGATCATGCTATTGTCTGTCTGTCTAAGTATGGGGTTAAAAAATAATTTAATAATCTTTTTATTGAAAAATGAAAATCTTCCTTAGTGTCCTTCTTGAATCTCAAACCAAATCTCTACACTAAATGAAACTGGATCTCTAGGTTTCAGTCATAGCACCCAACATAAGCTCAAGGGTCCATTAGCCAAGGATTATCTTTCTTGCCAGCACACTCCCAATTTTTCTACTATATTCAAAGCTTTTGCATTCATAGCATGATTCACTCAGGCCTAGTTAAATGCCTAGAAAATGCAAGGAACTTTATTCATATTTAGGCAATAATGGTTGATAGTGATAAGCAATTATTTCTTCTGCTTAACATTCTAATTCTAGGAATTATACTGTTTAAATCCCAAGGGTGACATTCAAGTCACTAAACAATTGGTATAGTAAAATAATTAATGTGTAAATTTACATGTATTTGAATATTATAGTATCAAGATCTATTTTTAAAAATTCCCTACAGTTTTCTATAGACAAAGAACATATTGTAAGTTATAAGTATTTATTGAGTTCTAAATGCTGTAATAGGTCACTGCTTTAACCAATCACTACAGTACTTTGTTCATTATGGATTATTATTTTTGGAAGATTGTATTTGATATAATAGCTAGTATAACCTTTGCCTAACCAAGATTTGACATACAAACAAACAAAACTGAAGCAAGCAATCACAGTAGCTAAGGATTCATTGATATCACTGATGTGAGAGATACAAGTGGCTGCTTTTGCCTTCTCATGTTTGAGTTTTCTACATGTCTCTAGGTCTTTCTGTGCAGCATCCCCTACCTCATGCTCTACTTTCTGTTTTCTGTCAAAATAATATTTTATTGGCAGATGAATCTGGACTCGTAGGGTAAAGAAGAAGTGTGGTCAGTTAAGTTTCTGTTAAATCAGGAGAGGTTGCACCTGGATAACTCAAGAGAAACCTGGGGCATATAATTATGATTTCAAGGTCTGCAAAAAAAGTTGTAGAGTGTGGTATTGATTCCCTAACTAGTTCTTGATTGTGTCAATAAAGGAATTGGAAGCCAATTACTAGGCATCCCCTGCCCTAGCCAAACCCCCTTCTCTCAATTCTGTGTTTCCTACATATTATCTTTCCCTCAATCCCCTCTTCATCCCTACTTTGATTGAGCTCCCTTCTTCCATCCATCTTAATATCTAGTTTCTTTCCCCTTCTAATATAGATTCAAACTACCTCCTTGTCCCCTCCTTGTCGTTGGGCTTCATTTGGTTTGATTATAGTATGATTATATTGTACTTTATGGCTAATATCTACTTATAAGTGAGTATACACAATGCATATTTTTTAAGTCTGGGTTACCTAATTAGGAATTATATTTTCTAGTTCTTCCTATCTGCCTGTAAAATTAATGGTGTCCTTGTTTTTAATGGCTGCATTGTATTTTGTAGCATAGATATACCACATTTTCTATATCCATTCTTTAGTTCAGAGACATGTAGGTTGTTTTCAGTTTCTGCCTATTATGAATAAAGCTGCTATGAACATAGCTAAGCAAGTGTCTTTGAGGGATGCTGGAGCATCTTTTGAGTATATGCCCAGAAGCAGTATAGCTAAGGTTTAAGGCAGAACTATTTCTAAACTTCTGAGAATCCACCAAGTTGATTTTCAGAGTGGTTGTACAAATTTACACACCCACCAGCAATGAACGAGTGTTCCCCTTGCTCCACAACCTTGCCAGTATGTGCTGTCCTTTGTGGTTTTGGTTTTAGCAATGCTAATGAGTGTAAGGTGGAGTCTCAGAGTTTTTTTTTTGTTTGTATTTCCCTGATAACTTAGGACTTTGAACACTTATTTAAGCACTTTCACCCATTTAAGATTCCTGTGTGTTACAAATTCTATTTAGCTTTGTATCTCACTTTTTAATTTTTAACTGTGTTATTTGGTTGGTTAGTGTCCAATCTCTTGAGAATATATATATATATATATATATATATATATATATGTGTGTGTGTGTGTGTGTGTGTGTGTGTGTGTGTGTGTGTGTGTGTGTGTGTGTGTGTG
>NW_021605506.1:35630-54688 GCF_004785775.1 Grammomys surdaster
GTGTGTGTGTGTGTGTGTGTGTGTGTGGTGTGTGTGTGTGTTAGCTCTCTGTTGGACATAGGGCTAGTGAAGATTTTTCTCAAACTGCAGGCAGTCATTTTTTCCTGATGACAGTGTCTTTTGTCTTGCAGAATCTTTTCAGTTTCATGAGGGTCCATTTAGGAATTGTTGACCTTAGTGTCTGAGGCATGTTTAGTAAGTTGTCTCCTGCACCAATGAATTCAAGAATATTTCTCATTTTCTCTTCTATTAGATTAAGTGTGTCTTACTTTATAGTGAGTTCCTTGATCCATTCGGACATCAATTTTGTTCAGAGTAATAAATACAGATATATTTTTAGTGTTCTACTTGCAGAAAACAAGTTAGACAAGCCCTATATGTTGAAGATGATCTTTTATTTCCATTGTATGATTTTGGATTCCTTTTGGATTCCAAATAAATTGTATGAATCCACAGTCACCCTGATACCTAAAGGACGCTCAATGCTCATAATCAAAAATCAAGTGTTTGTAGGTTTGCAGGCTTATTTCTGGGTCTTCAATTCAATTCCATTGACCCACTGTCTGTTTCTATACCAATACCATGCAGTTTTTAGTACTACCACTCTGTAGTACAGCTTGAAGTTGGGTATAGTGATACATCCAAAATTTCTTTTATTGTTCAAGATTGTTTTAGCTACCTTTTTTTTTCATATGAAGTTAAGAATTGTTCAGCAGAGGATGGCCTTATCTGACATCAATTGGGGAAGGAGAGGCCCTTGGTCCTGTGAAGGCATGATGTCCCAGTTTAGGGGAATGCCAGTGTGGTGTGATGGGAGTGGTTAGGCGGGTGGGAGAGCACACTCATAGAAGCAAGTGGAGAAGAAATGGGATGGGGGTTTACAAAGGGGAAACTGGGAAAGGGGGTAATATTTGAAATGTAAATAAATAAAATTGTCTTTATTGTGTTTAGGTATATCACCTGTATCCCTGTTGTCTCTAAGGCTTTTAAAATGAAGGGGTGTTAGATTTTCTGTAATGGTTTTTGGCATTTAGTGAACTAATCATGTGTAGTTTTTTTTTGTATTGTTTTTTACTTTTAGTTTGTTTATATGGTGAGTTACAATGATGAATTTTCATATACTAAACCAGCCCTGCATCCCTGGGTGAAGCCTTCTTGATCATGGTGGATTGTGTGTTTGATGTGTTCTTAGATTTGCATTGTGAGAATTTTATTCAGTATATTTGTGTCAATGCTCTCAAATTGTACAATATATATTTAATTGATTCAACGATCCCTTACCTTCCCTACCCTCCCCCCACAACTCCCCTTATTCTGTGATGTGATTGTACTAATACCTCTGGCCTACATAGTGCTTTCTTTCAGCTTCCTCATCCAAAATTTTCACAGTGACCCCCCTTTTTAAAAAAAAAGTAAAGGGGGGGAGATGTGTGTATCCTTGGTCAGGGTTGAGCAGGTGCCTAGAACCCCGAGACACTGCAGACTCTGTGTGGGATTCTGTGTGAGAACTGTCAGGAGTTTGGCGTCCCCCAGAAGTCAGGATCCTGAAAAGCAGTCACGGTCTCCATAGAATTACATTGTTCAGTCACATAGGCCAAGCTATAGGCCTCATGCCCTAGGGATTTGCATACTAATGAAGGCCAGAGGGCAGAGTAAATTAAACATGCCTCCCCAGATCCTCCTCCAATCCTCCCCCTTTCTCCCTCCCTATATAGCTCAGGACTGCCCTGAGTTTTCCCCACAAATGGAGAGAATGACGCTCAAATTTCTCGTACTGTTTAGAGGAAATGATGTGAATGAGTTTATTGGTGAGATTATGTATACCACTTACTACCATGGTGGAATCATGTCTTCACTATTCTGAACTTTTGTAAGTCTTCTCTTTAAACAAAAAAAAAAGACCTGAGTGCTCCTTGTGGTCATTTTCCTATTCTGTACTTTAAATAATCTGCATCAGTGTGACCAGTTAGTTACGAATATTAAATCCAGCATACTTTTGATCAAAGCAATATTAATCTAATATTTGGAGTTTATATAAAATTTAATGACATGTTATGGTATACAAACATTATATAAAATGTGAAGTTTATATATTTAAAGAGAAGATACCTTTTCCTGGAGGTCAGCTACACAATCCACTTATGAATTGTTCTTGAGACATTCAAAGTACAACAACAATATCATCAGGAAGATTTTGCCAACAAAGCCATAATTTTTACCAAAATTTCACAAACAGTGTTGACTACCTTAGACAAATACTGCTTCTTCAGTCATTATCAAGATCACAGAGAAATTAATGTGGGTTATTACTCTGACACTGGGTTACCTTTGGGTTAGTAAATACAGAATAAATTCATTTTATTTTATGTATAGATTTTATTTCCATTGTAGCCACCACTATTTAGTAGAAAATGCCTCAGCAATCTTAATAATAGAAACAATTATTTTCCTCATAGAGAATAAATTAACATGTATTTAAAAGTCGCTATTCAATTAATTAACAAAGTGAGGAAATATTTATGAGAAACAGAAAATAATAAAAAATATTAATATATTACAGTATTACAATATTAATACATTAATATTAATACATTACAGATTGAATGTATTAAGCTAAGGATTATTAAAATCTTATCAAGATACATGCTTAGTTTTATAATTTACATTCTTGTTTGTTCATGTTATTAAATTGCTTCATTTTCTATTTAGAGTAGAAGGAATTGTTTTTATTTACTGGTGTCAACATTTATGTAGCCTTAGTAAATTGGGAAGCAATTGGCTTTTGGTACTTATCGAGGTGTTATTAGAATAAAAACAAGTAGATTTCTAAAGCTTCAGAAGAAAAATTTGATTTATGTTTTCTATTCCTTGTAAAAATTACCTCTTAGAATATTTACATACATGAATATATACAAACATACAAATTAAAAATACTTTTAAAAACAAAATGCATAGATAAAATTAATATTATTTTTATAAATTAGAACACTTTGTTTTATCATGATTTTAATTATGAAGACTTTTTGATTTAAGCTGCTTTTCAAACATCTGCAGTGTGTGTGTGCATGTGTGTGTGTACATGCGTGTGCGTGTTTGTGTATTTCTCTGTTGGACAGAGACATATAGTGTTTTTGGCAAACCTTCTCCATCTTATTTTCTAAAGGAAAATATTTCACTGCACAGTGTTCATTACTATGAATAGACAAAGTATCCAATGAGTCAGGAATCCTCATGCCTCCACTTCCCCAGAAATATACACAACTGTACCCAGGTGTTTGCATAGATAGTAGGAGTTAAACACTGGTTCTTATGTTTGTATGCAAGCATTTTTATTTAAATAAGCTATCTTTCAGCCTCGAGATCAGATGTTTTAGGTAAATTCTTGATTGAATTTTTATAGGAAAAATATGATAAGACTCAATAAAAATGAAGGAATGACTTAAAAGATAGTGTACTATTTTAAATGTACTTTGTCTTCAATATTACTGTGATGGTTTGCATATTCTTGGCTCAGGGAGTGGCATTATTAAGTGGTGTGGACTTGTTGCCTCATCTTAGCTGTCTTAAAGTCAAACTTCTCCTAGCTGCCTTCAGACAAAGATATAGAACTCTCATCTTCTCCTGAATCCATTCTTGTCTAGACACTGCCTTTCTCCCACCTTGATAATAATGGACTGAACTTCTGAACCTATAAGCCAGCTCCAATTAAATACTGTCCTTTTAAGAATTGCCTTGTTTATGGTGTCTGTTCACAACAATAAAACCCTAACTAAAACAGTTACCACTTGGATACATGGTAAGGAGGTAGCACTGCTTGTTTTGCTTTTTTAACATTGGTCTGCCGGTATTTTAAACATTTTCTCAGTGGAGATAAAGCTGATATAAACCGTTTCACAGGATTCATTAGCACGGAGAGACACAATGAAAAAAATTAATGGCATTAGGATACCAGATGTTAATGCCTTCATTACTAAATCTGAGGACACAAAGACCAAGTCAAGGTGATGCTCAATCAGTTACTAACCTGGTTCAAATGTGAAAACTATCTACAAGAAATATGATTCTGATTTATCACTCTCAGGTATTTACTCAAAGGACTCCAAGTGAACATATCAGAGATGCTTGTATGTCCATGTTTATTACACTACTAGTAGGGTATTTGAAGTATAAGACCAACCCAAGTTTCTAACAACAGGGATCAGTAAAGAAAATATGGCTTGTATACACAGTAGAACATTTACTTATCCATACAGAAGAACATAGTTATGTTGCTTGTGAGAAAACAGAGACAAAAGTAGATAATCCTATTAAATGAATTAAGCCAGCCTCAGAAGTACACATTTTGGATATTTTCTCTCAGTTGTTCTCTCTCTCTCTCTCCCTCTCCCTCCCCCCATGTGTGTGTGTGTGTGTTTGTGAGTCTGTGTCTGTCATCATGTATGAGTTTTTAAATATGTATACATTAATCAATTATATATATATATATATATAACCATACACACACACACACACACACATGTATGTGTATATGTTACCACTTGTAGCATTCTACTTGAGATGGGGAGTGAATTTTAGGTAGATTGGTTGTATGCTGGGTAGTTTTAATTGTCCACTTAACACAACCTATAATCACCTGGGAGGAGTTTCTCAATGAAGAGTAATGATTTAGATCAATTTAGACTGCAGTCATATCTGTAGGGAATTTACTTGATTATTAATCAATATAGAAAGACCTATGCAAAAATGTGAACAGCACCATTTCAGAGGCTGGAGAGACTACATAAAAGTAAAGAAAGCTAGCTGAGCTGAAGCAAACAAGAAAGTAGGTACGTGACGGGCTGTAACCTAGGAAATCTAAGTCAGATGCATCCCTTTTCTCCCTAAGTTGCTTGCAGTCAGGCTGTTTTATCACAGCAACAGAAATGAATGTTGAACAAACATTGCTCAACATATAGGCAGTAGATGGAAGCAAGTCTGAATCTTGGCTCAGCATAGAGATTCAGTGTTTTACATTGTAAATAGGGTGGCAGTTGCCAGATGTAGAGTTATGTGGGGAATAGTATGCTGGTCAAAGGCAAAGCTTTCAATTACAAGATGTTAAATAATGAATTCTAAACATGGTATCTGAAGATAATAATGCAACAGCTGTTCTTCAGCATCACAAACTCAGGATTCCAGAACCCTACAGAAGCCACAATCTGGAGTCCTCAAATTCCCTAAGGAAAGTGATATAATACTTACATATGACCATTTTACATATACACATATGCTATGCTTAAAATAATCTGTAGATTACTTACAACTGTGCACAGTGTAAATGCTATGTACATACTTGTTAGTCAATATTGTTTAGCTTATAATAAAGAGTCTATACAAATATGCAAACAACAGATGTCAAAGTCAAACAGACGATGTAATGATCATAGAGAGAAAGTGAGTTTTCTTTGCAAATACTTTTCACTTATACCTGGTAGAATCTTCGATGTAAAATATTTAAATATAGAGGACTGAAAAACATGTATTTACACTTTCTAAAATAATGTATCACATGTATCTTCCTGAATAACTACCTTATACCCACCCAAAACAGTGATGATCTGTGTTAATGGGTGTTCATTGAAACTATGTGTTGGTGAGTACACAGTGTTTTTATATATTAGCCATTTTTTATATCTTTCATATATATAAATTTGTAAAATTTACTTCAGTGGTACTGAAAAGTAGCAGAAGTATATTCTACATATCAAAGTAGCGATCTTCCTAGCCTATATAGAAACACTCAAGTAGAGTTCCTGATCATTTTTAAGAAAATCTGTTCTAGTATTCTTTGTTATTATTTTGTTACCTATACGGTATCATTAAAAGAAGACATAATCATTAAGAATTTATTCATCATATGGGAAATTATTCCTGGTTTCTCTACAAGTGTTTTAATTAGATTCTAAAATTACTAAACATATTTTGACACATAACATTTAATTCTAATTATAAAATCATTTTTGCACAATTCTAACATTTTATTTTTATTAATAAGTGATATTGTCCCCACTGGTAACCTTCAGTTTACAAGCTTTTGTTGTTATTCCAACCTTCTGTCACCTACTTTTGTCTAGGTATGTAGTGTTTATAATTTAAGGTGTTATTACATCTATTATAAATTTGTGTTTGACAGATAAATACCAGTAACAACCTTTGTAAGATACTTACCATACCAAATATCCTGTTAACAAGTATTGAAGACACACCTCCCTATCTTACATGATACTCTGTTAATTTTTTAAAAAAACAATAGCTAACTGAAACTGCTCTCTCATGCAACCAGGCAAAGCCAGGACATCATCATAGTCAGACTCAGAGTTCAATGACAAAGTTCCCATCTTTTAATGAGACACCGAAATCCACTTCAGAGCAGCTTGTCATGAACCTCTTAATAAAGGGTATATGTAGGATTGAACTCATCTGGCTAGTCTTCCTTTGATGCTACAAGCTCAAAAGCCTACCATGTGACATAAAACTTTACCCAGAAGAAACATTCAACCATGCAAAGCCAATCATGACACTCTAAATGTGCACTAAAAAGCAAAAAATCACAAACTCTTCTCTCTGTCCCATCAACAATCAGCTGCTTTCTACTCCTTTCTTTTGGATCCACAGAGAACTCTCCTACCTGAGTGATAGATTCTACCTCATTGTTCCTGAACCCCATGGGAGTCAGCAACACTACAAAAATGTTTATATTCGCAATGAACCCTGTGAATTATGTTGACATTCACAAGAATGGCCAGTGAGTAATCCTTTTACAACAGGTGTCACAAGCAACTCCAAGTAAGTCTCTTCCCTTCATCAGCAGATTGGTTAGATGTGGCCCTCTAACTTCCAAAAGTCTCAGCTTCTGTCTAATCAGATACAGTCTCAGTGTCTTTCCTACTTTTGGCTCAGCTATTTTTCAGCACAATTCCATGCTGCTTGTATGTCTGTGAACTACAAATTTCCAATTGATAAACAGATCTGGTTAATTTTCTCTCAGCCTTAACTTTGATTTTGTTTTGCATCCTTTTCTTGAGGCTACTGAAGTTCATTACTAAATGGAATTTCAAAGTGAGAGATAAATTAACCATAAAATTTCATTATTTAAAATAAAATACAGTCCCTGAACTTTATGTTAAAATAAACATCATTTATACATACTGGGCAGATATGTATATATATGCATATATATATAATCTGTATACATATGTATTATATTATATTAATTATATTATAACATATTATATTATATTATATTATATATATTCCTTATATGTGTATGTGTGTTGATGCAACAAAAATTAAAGTAAGAAGAAGTCATAAATTTAAAGACAGCAACAAAAGGCTCTGGAAGGATAAAGGGAAGAGAGAAATGATATAATTATTACAATTTCAAAAATGAAAGAAAAAAGACAAAAGATACAGGAAAACTCAAAATTTAAACAGGATAACAAACAATCCAATTTAAAAAAAAAAAGATTCCAAAATTGAACGAAGAATTTTCAGGAGAAAATGAATAGACATAGCTCAGCAATATTTACAAAATGGTTACCATCTGTAACCATCTTGGAGGTACAAATTAAAAATACTTTGCGATTTTATCTTACCCTACTCAGAATGGTTAAGATTAAGAATAAAAATGCTGATGAGAATGTGGGTAATAGAGAACCCAAATTCACTGCAGATGGAAGTACAAATTAATGCAGCCACTATAGATACTGTGTTCTGGTTACTAACAAATCTATGACCAAACTGTACCATACCAGGAGATTGAACTGAAGGACTCTAGTTTCTTCTATAGAGATACATACTTATCCACATTTATGATGCATCTACTCACAGCTATGATATGGAAACAAACCAGGTGTCCTAACTGAAAATAAAAATATTCTACTTATATATGATGTGACTGTATTCATCAGTGAAGAAAAATTAACTTAAAAATTTCTAAGTAAATGGCTGAAAATGCAGAAATTTATAGTGAATCAAGTTTTCCAGACCTGGAAAGCTAAACTTGGCTCTTATTGTTGAACATTAAATTAATATGTTTAATTTAGAGTATTATAAAAATATTATAAATTATAAAATTAAGATTGATAGAAATAGAAAGTAAAAAAGAGAAAGATATGAAGGCAAGGAAGAACATTGATACTATAAAGGGGAAAAATAATGGGGAAGGGAGTTTAGGTAGAAGAGGGATTTCAAGTGAGCACAATAAAATATGAGACAGGAATAAACAACACTAAGATTCTATAAAAACATTATATGGAAATTATTTAAAAACATTGTGTGTGTGTGTGTGTGTGTGTGTGTGTGTGTGTTTCAAGGAGTTAACTGCATAGGAGATAACACTCATCTCTGAAGCTATAGGTTTCATAAGAAAAGGCCCAAATAAAAGACCCGGTGCTAGGTATTGGATATGTCCTCTCAAGTTATTGGTGAAGGAGTTCTAAAAACACAAGTATTTTTATTGTTTACCTACCATACCTTGATGGAAAGGGACCTATTGCTAAGGATATTATATATTTCTTGTTATCAAATTTAGAAACGTCAATGTTATACTGACCTGGAAGCTTCCTGCTCCTACTTGCCTACTGGCTGGCTTTCAAAGGACTACAGAGTTCTTCATAGGCTATTAAAAGAAAAAATTAGAAAACAAAACAAAACAAACAAAAACTCTCACCAACAGTCTGGCTATGAGCCCTTGATGCTACAATAAAAACTGATATAATAAAATATACACATGAGTACAATAGTGTCAAAAATATTTCGATAGTAAGAATCTGCTTTGTGATTAGATGTAAATTCCCTTCCTTAGAAAAACACATGCCTGCTATTGAAAATTTCGTCAAGAATACATGATTAAGAAATTCAGAGCCCACAAGAATTAACCCCCTACTATTTTGCTATGTTGATAAAGAATGAAATCGTTTTCTAAAGACATATATCCTTATCAATAGATTGATGCAGGTCTTAGATCTCATGAAATAAGTTCCTTTATATGGTAGATGCAAGGTAATAAAGAAACTTAAAATTACTCAACGTGCAGAGTTTGTCTGTGGAGTCAAAATTGGTATATCTGTATCATGCCAACATCTCCAAAGGCTCATGGACAATTGAAGAGTATGGTGAAGAAAGATTCTAAGAGTTATGTTGTGGGGGACAGGAGTAAAAATGTATCTTCAGGACATGAATGACCATTTTCCTCACAAAAGCAGTGCTGCTATCATTGCCTGCACAAGACCTGCATAATATCAAGACAATCAATATTCTATATTATAAGGGTCTGTGGCTCATGAGTCACTACTCTTATCTGGAGAATTATTGATAATTTATGTTTTTTAGCACAAGTAGAGCCAATTTGGACCCCATGCCCTACATTCATGAGCATATGGCCAGTGTAAGGTAGACTTGAACTATTATTAGAAATGTAAAATGCAATAAGAAAGAGAGGGGAAATAGTGGACTCAGACAACCCTCTAGGGAAAGAGCCAAGGGTGAGTACAATGAAAATATTTATGAAATACTCAATGAATTAGCAATAGTTCTTAAAATTCTTTTATGAGAGTCTGAGTTAGCTCACTCAAGATGATATTTCTAGTTCCATCAATATGCCTGAAAAACTCAGAATATCCTCATTTTTAATAGCTGAGTAGTATTCCATTGTTCAAATGAACCACATTTTCTGCATCAATTCTTCTGCTGTGGGACATCTAGGTTGTTTCCAGCTTCTAGCTATCACAAATAAAGCCTCTATGAACATAATAGAACTCATGCCTCTGTGGCATGGTGGGGCATCTTTTGGGATATTCCCAAGAGTGGTATTGCTGGGTCTTCAGATAGATCTATTTTCAATTTTCTGAGGAACCTACAGGTTGATTTCTAGAGTGGTTATACCAGTTTGCAACCCCACTAGCAATGGAGGAGTGTTCCTTTTTCTCCACATCCTCATCAACATGGGCTGTCACATGAGGTTTTACTCTTAGCCACTCTGATTGGTATAAGGTCGAATCTCATGGTCGTTTTGATTTGCGTTTCTCTGATTGCTAAGGACTTTGAACATTTCTTTATTTGTTTCTCAGCCATTGAAGATTCTTCTGTTGTGATTTCTCAGTTTAGTTCTATATTCTATTTTTTTGATTGGTTTGTTTGTCTTTTTTGGTGGTTAGCTTCTTGAGTTCTTTATATATTTTTGATATTAGCCCTCTATTGGATGTGGGATTAGTGAAGAATTTTTTCCCAACCTGTAGGTTACCCATTTCTCTTATTGGCTATGACTTTTGCCTTGCAGAATCTTTCCAGTTTCATGAGGTCCCATTTATCAATTCTGGTATGTACTCACTAATAAATGGATATTAGCTCCTCCCCCCAAAAGTGCAGAATATCCAAGATATAGCCCACAGAACTCAAAAAATTCATCAAGCTGAAAGGCCCAAAGAAGGATGCCTCAGTCCTACTTGGGAGGGAGAAGAAAGCAACCATAAGTGTGTAGGGAGGGATCTGGGAGGAAAAGGGAATGGGGGTAGGATGGGATAGAGAGGGAAACATGATCTTGTATAGGTTTGGAGAAAAGAACTAAATTCTCTGAAGGCCAGCAGAAAGAAAAGAAACATGCAACCTCAGGAGGTAGGAGGTTGGGGGACCATCCAGAATATACCAGAGATCTGGGAAGTGAGAGACTCTCGGGACTCAAAGCAAGATCTTAGATGAAATGCCCTATATTGGGGAGAGGGAACTTGTAGAGCCCACTTCAAGCACAAAGTCAGGGCATCAAGTGAAGGATGGGGTTACCATCCCACAATCAAAACTCTGTTCCACAATTGTTCTTGTCTGAAAGAACTACCGGGATGAAAATGGAGAAAATCCTGAGGAAAAGAAGTTCTAGTGACAGGCTCACAGTGGAATCCAGCTAAGGGGGAGGGCCCAAGACCTGTCACTATTACTGAGGTTATGGGGTGTTCACAAAATGGAGGTATCATAACTGCCTTCTGAAAGACCCATAAGTAGCTCAAAGAGTCAGATGCAGTTATTTGCACATAACCAATGGACAGAAGCTTCTGACCCCTGTGGTTGAATTAAGGGAAAACTGAAAGAAACTGTGGAGGAGGGTCATCTTGTAGAAGGACTAGCAGTCTTAATTAACCTGGACCTCCGAGATCTCTCAAACACTGAAACAGCAACTAAGCAGCATACACCAGATGATATGAGGCCCCAAATACACATACAGCAAAAGACTGACAGGTCTGAGTTTAGTCAGAGAAGATTCACTTAACTCTCAAGAGACTGGAGGCTCTAAGGAATTTAGATGTCTGTTGGGGTGGAGGTGAGGAGTGGGGACATCCTCGTGGAGATGGGAGGCCAGGGAGGATGTTTGGGTTGTGGAACAGTCAGAAGGTGGACCAGGAGGAGAAAAAAATCTGGAGTTTAAAATAAATAAATAAATAAATAAATAAATAAATAAATCTTTTGTGAGTGGAAACATAACATTTTATAACATCAAATTTTATTTATAAGTAGAATCAGCTTAAATTTTAGTAGCATGTGTAGCTGGGATGTATGTATTTGTGTATATGTATATTTGAATGTATGTAGGTGTGCTTGTTGGGTGGGGGAGTGCTATACTCTCGTTTGAGACATGCTTTGTCATTGTCCTGGAACTGAATAATTAGGTTAGATTTTTCTAGATAAGGAAGGAGTGTGATTCATATATCTTCGTTCTCTTAGTGTCAAGATGGTTATACACCATCGTGCCTTTATCCTGAATTTTACAGGAGAATTGAGCATACAAGCTATTGTTCAGAAGGCAAGCACTTCTGTGATGAGCTCTTTTCCCAGATCAGCTTTCAAATTAATAAAACATTATGTGTATTTATACTAGAATAATATAAATTAGCATCTGTATAGTCTTTTGAAGTCTGTCCCTAAGTGTAGGCTTGCTACTTTAAAGCTTGTAAAGCAATGGATTTCAAAGATGTGTAATCACTCTGGGCACTAAGAATCTTTAATTAAAATAGGTTAGACACTGATTTAATCTGAAACATAGTTAAGGACTGGTGGATTTTTAATATTAATGCAGATTGTTTGTAAGATTTTCAGTAGTTCTGGAACAAAAGACTGAAATTTTATTGTGACACTTTTCTACTGCTGACCTAACAGTTCTCCAAGAAACGTACAGATAGAATTATGCACATGCAAACACAAACACATGCAAAAAAAAAAAAACTTCTTAGCTGCTTAGAATTTCTTTACTACTTAAAAGGGCTGAAGTGTCACACACTTGAGAGAACCATTTCTTTCTCCTCTAGCGAAAAGTAATCAATCCAGTTCTGTTGAGTGAGTTCTGACTGACTGTTGGTTGTAAGAGGACTTTGCTAGGAAAAGGAAGCATCAAAAGATTGCCTTTATTCCCTACTATGATTCTTCTTTGTCTGTATATTATTCTGGAATGCTGAAGATACTGAGCCATCAAAGAAGAAAGAAAGGAATGTTGCAAAGCCTGTTGGCTCATGATGGTTCTACAGCTGAAATTATTCAACTCCAATTGACTTGCTGATTGCCCAACCCTAAATATTCTGCCTACAATTCAAAATGGCTTAAATAGCCTATGCTTACCATTTATTTAGTCAGATAAGGATCTCTGTGCTAGAGGTGTGATGGAGTGATATAATTCTGGATCTTACCATATCCAGCTGTCATGTAGATTAGGCCTATGTCCAAGTGCATGGATTCTGACATAAACATTTCCTAAAGATGTTGTTTACACAGCCATTCTCCCCTCTCTGCCTCATCCTTATATATATTAAACACTTCTGCAACTCTTCATTAATGTTGCTTTGGCTTGTTTGTTGATTATGTTTCTCCTTTTTGATAGAATCATAATATGCATATAGATAATTGTCATTTGAACACAGTAGAACAATATAAAGAATACAAACAGAGTAGAGAATGTAATTCAGTTGTTTTTGAGAGCTTGCCTAGCATGCAAAAAGCTGTGGGTTTAATTACAAGAACTATACAAACTGTCTGAATCGAATAGCTACAGGAACATACCTGTAATTCCAGTTCAGGAGGTGGAATAGTAGAAATAAAAATTAAAGTTCATCTTTGGCTATATTTTAAGTAGTGGACAGTTTAACCCAAATTAAATACTGATTCAGCCAAATAATCAAGAAAAAGAAAAAAGTGAGTTTCCACAAGTGGATCATTGAAGAAAATTTTTATGAGTTTTAATTGAAACTCTGGAAATAAAACAAAATTTTAGAAAATGATAAGCATAACATAGTAAAAAAAGTGACATTAAATGTGGAGATAGTATATATATATTCAAAATTCTAATTGCATTATAATTTATTTTCTAGCTCATGTGTGTTTGTGTGTGTGTGTCTGTGTGTGTGTGTGTGTGTGTGTGTGTGTGTGTGTGTGTGTCTGATTTTATGGGCAAAAATAAGGATCATAAGCTCATTTTCTTGGACTTCTTAGGTTTTTTTTTTCTGTAATAAGGCATTAGAACAAGAATAACATGTGAACAGCTATAGAAAAGGAGCCAGTTATTAGAAGAAAAAAGAAACTAAACAAACAACAGAACAAGTTTAGACAGTCAAGAAAACATGGGAAACATGATTGTAAAGAGGAATGAAACTTTAATATACTGCAGTAATGTGTTCTTCTCGCTCATTAGTATGGCATGAACATTTTTGCCTGTGTTCAGTAAGAGGCAGCCCCGGTGAGAGAGGGCTTTCCATATTTCCTGCCACCTGCCTTTATTTTACACAGCTCATGTAAAATGGAAGCTTAGCTTCCAGTTCTTCTCTTTGATACACTGAGGATGAAATCCCCATTTGGCCATATGAAGGCAAAAGCTTTAATACTGAGCCACATCCCTAGTTCTTACTGCTTATTCATCTTTAATGAGAAGGGAAAACAAACAAACAAACAAACAAACAAAGATTATTTATCAGTAGTCCTTTCTACATTGTGGAATATAGCTTACCAAAGTTACATTCTCATGTAGGTAAAACCACTAACTTATGACTGCTGTGTTTTGTTAGGTGCTTTGTCACTCCTCACAGCTGCATGTTAATCTTTCATTTTGCAAACAATCCTGTTTTTTAAAAAAATTTGTTTTTGCCAAGCTGAATAATCTATCAATTGTTTAACTGAATATTTTTCTTTACAAAAAACAGAATCATATGTATAATTTTATGCATTGCTTGCTTTTTGTTGTTTGAGAATTTCATAAATATATGTAGTGTCCTTTATCAAATCCATTCTTATTCACTTATGCTCAATCACTTCACTCTCCAGCCCACACTACTTTTCCTTCACATCATTATAATATTCTTCTATTTTAGCACCCACTGTATCAACTTTATGTTGCCTGTGTATGCTTCAGTGGAACACTATCTACTTCAGCCTGGGTAGCCACTCAGGGGCCATGCCTTGAAGAAAAGAGATGTTTCCATCCTTAACAGTCTTCAGTTTCCAATAGTGTCTTGGCTATTGTTGAGTGATCATGTCTATGTAGTTCCAGTTCCTGTGAGTTCACTCTCATCTCCAGCAATGTTACTCTAGTGATATCCACTACCTATGCTTCCTATAGTCATTCTATCCCCTCTTCCATGGTGACTCCTGATACTTGGGAGGAAGAAGATAAATTATAGATGTCTACGATCTACCAAAAGTTAAATCAAAATAAATATTCTTATCAGTGTGATTATTAGGTTTATAATATGCAACATATCTTACTTACTCCTAATTTGTCTACTATATATCCCAAAGTGCAAATCTCCTGACATCTTTCCACACCTAACTATAATTTCTTTTTTCTTAATTTCACAGTAAGGACTATGACATTTCCAGTTATTATAGATTTTATTTCTAAAGTTATCAAAAATTCATCTTTACTTCAAAGATATAGGGAAAGAGGATGACATCTAAAATGTAAATAAATAAAATATACAATAAAAAAATTTAAAAACTGAAAAAGAAAACACTTTAGGTTAAATATACCTTGGAATACTTTCTGTTTTCCATCAGTCCTGTTAAATATTATACAAAAGATAACTATAATACCTATAGCTCAGAACCATATCTGTAAGTAGATTCACCTCTGCCATACAGGAAATTTTTTGAAATAACTTTAGAGAAGAAGAGAGGGAAGTTTTCAGATTATATATTTAACTTTCATATTTTTGATACAAAATTACTCTCCAATTTTCACTTTTCTTGTCATTGCTTTTGACTATTTGGAAAGTAATACATTGTACTAATATCAATCACAACAATCTAACTATTGTCTGAATTATAAAAAAGGTAGAAAATAACTTTCTATAAAATGAGTCTGTATAAGCTATAAAACTCAAAGTTCCCTTGCAGATATTCTTTGTATTTTTCCAATATTCAAATACTATATTAGTTAAAAAGAATACTAATGCTTCTATAAGTTACATTTTAAAAATTCCTATAATGCCAAAGCAGTTGTTCTTTAATGTAGTATATTCTGATGAAACTAGATAAATACCTTTAGTCTGGTCTAAATTATGACATTATAATTGCCTATTGATTTCTGACTGTGAAAAATTAATGATACCACTTGAATAAAAAGGAACATTGTTTTATCAAAAACAAAAACCACAAATGACTGCACCTGTATACAGTGTATGTGGAACAGATGGAAACTACTAAGCTTGAATGGGTTAATTTAAGACATATTACCATTTTCTGCACTCTTATTTGAAAGGTTCCACTATGTTGAAGTTATTAACTGATTTGTTCCCTTTTATTTGTGACTCTCTACCTCAGAATCAGGACGACCCTAATGTATCAGGACAATTCATCCTGTGACTTATCAATTTTTTCCCACATTACTTAATTTCTTGTTGCAGTCATAAAATATCTGACAGTAGTACCTTAGAGAGGGAAGGATTTACTTGGGCTCACAGTTTGAGTGCACAGTCTGTCACCAAAATTCATGATGGCATATATATGAGGCAGATGAGCACAACATATCCACAGTCAAGAATCAGAGAGAAAGAGGGGAATCTGGTACACATCTCACTTTTTTACTTCATTTTCACTCCAGGAACACAGCTCATGAGATGGTGCTGCGAGCATTTAGAAAAGTTTTCCCACTTCAATTAACTCAATCGAGAAATCTTTCATAGATATCTCTAGAGGGTTGTCTCTGGTGATTCTAGGTCTTGTCAGGTTGACGAATGATATTAAATATTACATTTCCTTAATAAATCTTCTAAACTCAGCACCTGTAGACCTACCTCTCACTCTCTTGGCCCTGCCTTCAGTGGACTAAGACCAACCATGAAACTGCCTCATCTCTAAAATGTTTTACTTCAGGAAGAAAGAATCTTCTACCTGAACACTAATTTGTAAGTTCATTTTCTACAATTTAATTATCTCTACCTAACACATCACAACTGCCAGTCATTACTATTCATCAAAGCATTGAGAACATTAGACCTCACATTGATTTAAAAAAAATAGGCCTGTAGTTGTTTCTCCTGGATGTGTGTACATAATCACAAATATTAGTTTCCTGCTCAAGCATAGTTTACCTTCACACTATAGGAAGACACAATGTCATCTCTGATATCAAAGGAGCATATTCTGAGGCAAAATTTCAAGTAGGAAAGTTTATTAGTAAATTCCTTCATAGCAACATTTGCCATGACAAATTTATAAATATATTCATTCTTATTACTATAAGAGATATCTAAGCACATATTTTTGCCCTGTCTATCAGCATCTTTGTGAAAAAAACAACAGGAACTTAGTTACCTTGAGTGCTGTGAGGAGGGGGAAGCTTCTCTGAGATGTTTTTCTTCTGTGTTATCCCTCTCTTTATTCAGAGGTAATAAGAAATATGTAAATCTTGGGGAGTGGATAGGAATTTTTGGTATGACTGTATATTATTGGCTAGAGTGGTAGAAATGCAACATTGCGATGAAGAATAATTCCAAGTGTTTGCTAGACATATCTTTTTCATCATCAGGCTATCTGATTGCCTCAAGAAAGTCAGAGGTGGGGGTCACAAGTACATGTGGACTATGACATACAGGCCTAGAACTGGGAGGAAGTGATCCTTACTCCTGTGAGTCTCAAGATGAGATTTTTAGTGTTTGGACACATCTTTACCTCATTCTTGGTCTATGGCCACTCCCCCAATCAAATGGCTCACTTCGCACCACACGCTACTATTTTTAATGTAAGTTTACAGTACCATTGTTGAAATGTGATTTTATAAGGATGTTTGGTACTTGGAAGAGAATTTGGTGTTGGGGCTGGGGAGATGACTCAGTGAAATGCTTACTGCATGAGCATTAGGAAATAAGTTCATAACCCAAATGCATATAAAAGATTCCATCTTGGTACATGTCTGTAATCCAAGTCCTGGGGGCCAGAAAAGGTATAAATGGTGGTCATTGGAGTCCATTGTGCCGCCATTTATACAGACTTCTGAGCTCTAGTCTAGACTCAGTGAAAGACCTTGTCTCAAAAGTAATTTGGAAATAATCCAGAAAGATACCCAGTATCAACTTCTAGGGTACACACACACAAGCACCTGCATATATATGTACATACACTTGCACATACCCCTCCATACACAGAGAGGGAGAGAGAGAGAGAGAGAGAGAGAGAGAGAGAGAGAGAGAGAGAGAGAGACAGAAGGGAAGTTAATGCCTTAGAGGCTCAATTATGTTTAATTTGTACCATATGTAGTAATTACAGTTAATTCCTATGAAGGTCAAAGGTATTTCTAAATGACAATTTTTCCTTCATTGTATGTAAATGTGTCACTAATGAAACTGATAATGCAAACCCAGAAATATGAACAGTGGATGAGTGATACAAGTGTTTGGAATGTAACACAGTGTTCATGACAGAATCAGGCATCTAATTAGGGAAGTCTTCCAGGACCTCTGAAGAGAAAATGCTTTGGTGAATAATTTTTATTAATTGCTTCAAGTATTATATCCTATCAAACATTCATTTTGTCTGTCATTCCATTTATATTAAATCCAGACCAAAAGAAAAGGGAAAAAGAATAACCATTTAAGAAGGGAGGCTACCTGTGCATCTCATCCATAATTTTAACATGCATAATAGCTAACATTTGAGCATGAAATTCACTTCAGCTCAGGAATAATTTGATTATACTAATTTGACTCTAATAAATTTCTCAGTATGAAAATGGCACCAACTACAGGTATATAATTAATTTCATTGACTTTATAATGGAGATATGCAAAAGCAATGAATATTCAAATTAACCTTTAAGGTTATTAAATACCTGAATCAAACTAGGAAATTGTACAATATTTACAAAGGTAGAATACTTTAGTGAAAAGGGAAAGAAAGCTAGTCAATTTGACAATTTTAACTCTTCATTACCTTTCCTTTTTAATTTATCAATATTTATATATTTATTTCATAGGTGGCCGTCATTCATTAGTCATATGCTAGGAAAGCACATTTTTTCATATGTCAAGCACCCCAAATATGAAAGTATAGAGTTCTTCTCCTTATATCTTTATATCTCTTATATTTGCTGGTTTTAAAATCACAAATAGATACTGATTTCATTCTCCATATACTTGCTTACCTTCTCTATCAGTTAGCAACTTAACGAAGAAGACATTTATTTTGGCTCAGTTTCTAAGGGTTGCATTAGTTAGATTTTTTTTTAATTGAAGAATTAAGGAATAGAACAGAGAGAGAGAGAGAGAGAGAGAGAGAGAGAGAGAGAGAGAGAGAGAGAGAAACAGAGACAGAGACAGAGAATGTATTTTATGGTCATGTTTATGATCCTGTTAATTCAACAACGATGACATCTCAATGGAAAAGCCAAGAATCTTGAAGTGGCTCAATCCACAAGGAAGTTGAATATCTCAGCTGCTCTTCAGTTGATGTTGTAAAGCCAGAGAATTTTGTTCTAGCACCAGTAAAAGAATGGCTCAGCAGCAGGATAGATCAACTTGCAAACAAGATTCTTTTATCCTCCCTCCCTCCCTCCC
>NW_021605506.1:54788-70390 GCF_004785775.1 Grammomys surdaster
TCCTTCCTTCCTTCCTTCCTTCCTTCCTTCCTTCCTTCCTTCCTCTTTTTCTTTCTTTCTTGAGCATTTTATGTAATCTGATCAGTGTCTGGGAGTCATCTCTCATAAAAAATTCTCATATGTAAAACATGGCTATAATAATTAGCACAGTGAATGTCCCATCAGTAATACGAAGAATAGTTTAATGATACCACAGTAGAAGACTTTGCACCATGGATAAGAAAGTGGAGCTGCCTTTTAATACAGATATAATGCTTAGAAATGAACTGAAAGTATGGTGAGACAAAAAAAAAAACATTCTTGAGCTATTGTTTGGAATAAATTATCT
Source organism: Grammomys surdaster (assembly GCF_004785775.1). NCBI lineage: Eukaryota > Metazoa > Chordata > Mammalia > Rodentia > Muridae > Grammomys > Grammomys surdaster. Next base: position 55,117 of record NW_021605506.1, read on the forward strand.
GAATTTCTTTATGATAAACATATGTACTTCATCCAAGACTTGTGTAGGAGGATGTGTGCACTATCTGTGCATTATATGGTCAGTAATGGAAGATGAAAATCTGTTGGTTGTCCAGGTGTGTTAATTGGTATGAGATTGCATGATATCTATATATCATGCCTTCCCCATAAGTAAACACTGAGGTTGTTACTTCTACTACTCTACAGGTGCCAAAAATAGTATCTATCCTACACTAGAGAGATACGGGGGGGTTGAAAGATGGATCAGTGTGTACTTTCAACTAAGTGTGATAATCTGTTTTATATTTAAAGGATGGAGAGACAGGATCAACTCTCCCAAGTTGTTCTCAACCCTTCATTTATGTGGTGTAACTTGCATACTTTACATGAATAAATAAAAGATCCAGTACAGGTACTGGAAAGATCTATATAGGTAACTTGTCTTCCTCTGTCCACACTGTCAGAGCAGGAACATATGCAGAATTTCCAGGGTCTTATTTGAGTATTCTGTTTTTTGATCTGAACCCATTCTGATAAGACTCTCTAGAAAGTAATATGTTGAACAATTTTCAGCGTAAATAGCTTCCCTGTGTTTGGAGTGGAGCCTCTGAGCAATAACCTTGCTGATCAAGTGTTCATATATGTAATACAATTGAGTGTAACTACCAGAGAGTTTTATAAGCTGTTAAACTCTTTGCATAAAAAAACTGCACAGTAACAACAATAGTGATTTGTCAAAAGAGTTCAAGACATAATACGGTTAACTTAACCTCCAAGGTGCATAAAAATTAAAAAGAGTTGTAAATATTGACTTTTGTTTCATGAAATTTGGCAGCTGAGGTGGATTGCTATTGACAAGAGGAAAGTGTATAAAGAAAAATAAAGACTACAAAAAATAGCCTTAAAAGTTAATTTGATGTAATATCTCCTTTGATTTATTTCACTTAGATTTTTTTTCTGGTTTGTTTTGTTTCATTTTTTTCTAGAAAACTCCAATTTAACTATTATATGTTTAATTTTATAAAGAATTCTAAGACAATTTCAGTTGGATCTGGGTGCCTCAAAAAAAAAAAATACCATGATGGCAGTCTTTCTTAAACTGTGAGGACTATAGCTGACATCCTATAGTTAGTCAGTCCACAAAGTTTGATCCATCTACGCTTTGGCTCTCGAAGCCAGTATGTTTTCTATGGAGTCATATCTCCCATCTGCAATGGAAACTCAAGGTTGAGAGTGAGGATCGGGGTGGGGAGCTGGTCCTGCTGTCAGCAAAGGAAGCAGCAGCAGCAACAAGACAAGTCTACTTTATGTCAAAGGGAGACGGAGGTATACATAGGGACAGAGACATTCCTTGTGGAATCCCCCTTTTATCTGAAAAAGATAATGGTTCTTACAATTTAGCTGGGCCTTCACACACACACAGACACACACACACACACACACACACACACACACACAAAAGAGTGATCACAAGAGTGATCATGGGACTCTGTCTATTGTTGTGCATGTTCTTTGACTACCTGGGTTTATTGTCTTGCTTGTTCCTTGACTATTTGCATTTATTGTATTGCTAGTTCCTCAATCTAGAACTGACCTTAATACTTGCATGTAATTTAAACAATAAAAAAGTAAAAAAGGAGGAGGAGGGATGGGTTAGGAGATTAATGGTGGGAAAGTAAGGGGAAAGGTGATAACAACTGAAATGTAAATAAATAAAATATTGAATTAAAAAAACATAATCAGAACAATTCATTAACCGTTAATGTCAGTCATTCTAATTTGTGGCCAGTTGGAATTAGAAGCAACCTTCTTACACACTTACTGTGTTTGATATGGCTTTTGTTGGCAATCAGGCAACCTCCACAGCCAACCTCAACTTACAAAAATGGGACCACCAGGCAAACTCCATGGTCAGCACAGCTTGGAGACAATAGAGCCAGCCATCAGACAACCCAGCAACCCAGAGATTCAATATTCCTATTGTCTTTGTTTCATCTCCCTCTTGAACCTTGTTGCAATTAATTTTGGAATCCACTGCCTAGTTTCATCACTACTGCTGAGATGTAGATTCACAGATTTGCATGTTTGCAGCCTTTCTCTCTCACCCCCCAACCATGGGACCTCCTCCCTTGAGTGAGTTTTCTCTCTTGCCAAGGAATAGCCCCTTCCTTTTCTCCCAAAATCTTAGTACCAGGTGGTCTGTGTCTTCCAGGCATCTGCCTGGATCTCTGAGGGCTGTCACATGATGTTCAACCAATTTGTACCAGTGTTCTAATATTATTTTTCATACAATCAGCACACCACAGGTGGTAAAAGTAATAACATTTTTCCTAACCCATGGGCATTATGTCTTCATCCACAGTTCTAGGATCCCTTCTTGAATGACTTTTGGAAAACCTCAAATTTCTAAATCTGGCACCTGATTATAGGATATATGCTTGCAACCAGACTTGGGCTCAATAACTACTAGATAACAACTCAAAATGGATGCCTAATGGCACTTTGAATCCTATACTTATAAGAGATCTTTACAACTATTTCCAGTAATTCACAAAATGGAAAAATGTTTCTGACATGTAGGTTTTTTCCTACCTTCACTACAAACCTTCTCTTTGTTCATCCTGTTCTGCACCTCAGCACCTCATACCTATGAAATCTCAACTAGAGGATACTTTCCTATCCTTGAGGCAGCTAAAAGACCTCTCCTTTCCTGTTCCTGACAGGCCTCTGCAACCTCATCTACTCCCATGGCTTCTTTAGTTTCCCCTACACCTCCAGCATCTTTAGCTTCCTCCTCTTGTTCCATTTCTCCAGATCCTTCCCCTTCCTCTACTATTATAGGCCACTCTAACAATGCCACACTAACATCTACTTTCACCCCACCTACATCTTTTAGTTCTCCGACTACCTGCACTTGCTCTGCAGCCAACATGTCTCCTTCTATCCTCACCCAGCCTAACCCAGCTTCAGCTCTTACTTTCCAGGAAGTCACTGGGGTGATCTAGTTACAGTACACGTTCTCTGTTCAATAAGTTAGCATTCTCAGAAAAAAGACTGGACTCCTGTAACTCTAACTCTGCCACCCTTATTAAAGAATTTCAATGCATCTCTCAGTCTTATAGATTGACTTTTCATGTTGTATATAAGAGTCTCAGTAACAATCTACTTCCTAAGAAGCACAGGTAAACTTGTCAACAGGCTACAACACATGCAGATCAGATATACCAAACCATCAATGCACATTCAATCGGATCTGAGGCAGTGCCCAACCAGGATCCCCAAAGGAATTATGATACCCCATGTGGCATTTTTGCTAGAGATGAATTTTCAGCTTGCCTCATGGCCAGTCTGTGTAAGGCTGCCCTTTAACCAATACATTATGAAAAACTCCAAGAGCTCATCCAGCACAAACAAGAAAACCCATTTCAACTTTTAGAGCATTTTACAAAGCCCCTCTTACAGTATACTAATCTAGACCCTGAAAATCTAGAAATCAAATAGCTTCTGATGACCTGTTTATTTTCCCAGTGCTACCCTGATGTCAGAACCAAGCTTAAACACTGGGACAGAAGACTTCTAACTCCACATCCAAAATTCTTATTAGCAACCTGCTCATGTGTACCATGCAAGAGAGGAAAACGCCTGCAAACAGAAATACCAAATACTGACCAAGACCAATGGACTAGCCTGGGTGATTGTGCAAGGTTCCTGATCTTATAAAACACAGATACCACCAGCTTCCTGCTTCAAATGTGGTTGGTAGAGTCATTGGGCTTGGGTCTGCCCTAATCCTCTCAACCCGTGGGGACCATGTCCAAAATGGCATCAAGGGGAACACTGGGCTACTTATTCCCCTCATGTCACTAATGGCACAGGGGCATAAGTCCCAAACCACCCTCAAGCTGATGTCCTAGGCTTGGCCATGGACATTTGAAGGGACCTGGGCTGCCTTGACCCAAACACTAACATTTCCAATAGGGAGTAATCACAATATCAGCGAAGTCCATTTCCTTCCTTCTGGATACCAATATCACTTACTCAGTCCTGTAGGGGTTTTGGAGAACTTTTCATTCTTATTTCCCTATTGTCAGGAAAGGGAGGCAGCCTTACCAATAGCACCAGACCCCACAATGTAGTTACAATTTTAGGGGTGTTCTTCTAAGTGGTGGTACCAATGTGCACTGTGCACCTATTGGGATTGGGTACTCTAGTAAAAGTGAGAACCTCTATTTATTTTGTTCACCTCGTTCGCATGAACTCAGAACTGCCAGCAGCCCTTCTCCTCCTTCTAGCTACCCAACCTACTGTCTGTAACACGTCATTTTCTTTGCCAGCATCCCAGCTGGAGATCCAGAAGCATTCTCTTGATAAACATCATTCCTCTTTTGTCATTCAATTTCAGGACCCTACCTAGTACATCATCTAAGCTTAGTATCTTCTTTTTCTCCAGAGACTCAGAGTATTTAAGCCTACTATCCCTATCCTTCTAAGAAAAAAGTGTATCCTTCCTACTTCTAATATTTTTAGCACTCCTGTACTTGCAGTTAGAAAAAAAAAAACAGTAGGACCTTTTACCTGGTTCAAGATTTCTGCCATCTTAATTCTGCAGCTAACCTTTATGTGCTTCTTTCCACTCTCCCCTCAGGTACCTCTCATTCCACTGTCCTAGATCTGAAAGACACATTCTTTTCTTTCCCCCAGATGTTCATTTTCAAAACATCTTTGCTTTTCCCTGGACTGACATTACACCCACTTCTGTACCAAACTCATCAGTACTGTCCTACCTCAGGGATTCCAGAAGATCACACACATATTTGGCCAGGCCAAGGCTTCTATCCTAATGTCTTTGACCCTCCCCTAAATCTAAGATTATTCTTTACATGGAGGATTTTTTCCTATGTAGTTACTCTCCAAAAATTAGCCAAACTAACACCTCAGCTATTCTAAATTTCCTGTTCAGTCCTACTATAGAGTCTTACCTTTTAAAGTCTAGTTATCAATCCCTAAGGTCATCTATTTGGGGCTAAATATTATTCCAACCCACAAGTAGTTACCCTAGATAGAAAACACCTAATCCAGTCTCTAACAAACACCTCTACTGAAGAGGAGATTCTTTCATCCCTAGGAATAGCTGGATTTTTATAGCCCTGTGTTTCTTTTGTCTCTCATTTTTCTCACTCCATATATGAGGCAGCCCTAAGCCCCACCAGAAACCACTTCTAAAGCCTCTTACTAAGCCCTTTCAAATGCTACAGTAGGACCTTCTTCAGGCCCCAGCCTTATACTTCCTGGAACTAACCTGTTTTGTTTTTTTCTTTCTCTAAGTATTAGCAAAAGAGTGATAAGCTATCAAAGTCTTTGAACTTGGACCCTCCTTTGTATCAGTAGCGTACTTGTCAAAAATGAAATCTTACCATTCAGGGATGAGTACCCTGCATATGTACTTTAGTAGCTGCTGATCTCCTTATTAAAGAATCAAAAAAAAATCTAATCTTGCTCACCTATCACCATCTTCTCATCTCATAACCTCTCCCAGTTCTTAACTTACTTAGACTTACAAAGTCTACCTGCCTCCAGGGTTCTTTCCCTTCAGGTAGCACTAATTGAAGACTCTATACTTACTTTCTAAATCACGCTCAGCTTTTAACATTTCAAATATTCTTATACAACTAAATGCTAACCACTATCTATCTCATTCCTGTAATGAAACCTTAGATGAAATATAATTCCATCCTTCACACATACAGGAGGGCACATCGCCTCAGACCATCTGGACATGGTATACAGATGGCACCACCTTTTAATTTAAATGAGCCAAAAGAGTTGGCTATGCTATAGGATCACATATAGAGGTTGGTGAGGCATTGTCACTCCTTGCCCACAGCACTAATCAACAGGATGAATTAATAGCTCTTACCTGTGCCTTTCAATTGGCACAGGTACAGTTCATAAACCTCTACACAGACTCTAAATATGCCTTTCATATCCTCCTGTCGAACACTGCTGTGGGAAAGATCACGTGGGCAGCCCCAGAATCTCCCGGTGGAGAGGCCCATGGATGGTCAGGCAGTGTCCCACATGCTTTCCAGCTGGCAGGTCCCACATACAGAAGAAGGTCTAAGATTCCAGAGGCTGGAAGCTTTGACAGTGGCTGGCCCCAGAAGACACATGGAGTCCATAGGTTTAAGAAGTTTACTGTTTATGGTATGATAGTTGGATCTGGATGTGCCCCCCTCCCTACAAAAGCCAGGGGGAACTGGCTTAAATAGGGGAGGGGGCTGGGAAAAAGAATGACTTAATTAGCGACATCCCCTCCCTTTTAGATAACTCATGAATATGGAAATCTCTCGAGGCTCAAGCCTGTTAGTCATGCCCTCTACCTGGAGCTGTAGATGGTGACACAAAACCTCTCTGGGAGGAGCTACTTTGAGCCAAATGTGTCTGCAAGATGCAGGCTAATGGAGGTGTATGTCGCACGTGGGAGGAGATAGCATACTGCTATCTGGAAACAGGCTGGCTACATACAACAAAAAGTGGATCAGTGACTAATGCAGACCATATTTTCGACATGAAAAAAACCTCCCACGTCCCTACAGCTATTGGAATTGCCCACTGCTATTCACCCCAGATGGATAACTCTGTCATCTCTAAGGAAAACAATTAGACTGATGAGATTGCTAGAGCTTTGGCCATTGGGGGCCTAGACTTGTTTCATATACCACAGGACATTCTCATAGTACAACCCACTTCACCCCCTACACTCACTGACACTCATCAGACTCTTTCCTATCTACACCAGCTGTTTCACCCTAACAGCCAAGCCTTATATTACTTCATGAAAATCATTCTACTGCCTACTCATAAAAGTTTGCATTTTTAAAAATATATCACTGCATTTTGCAAAATCTGTCAGTTGTCAGACCCCAAATCCAGGTATCATAGTTCCCTTTTTCCTGACTACCAAGCTAGTGATTCTCTCCCTTGAACTGACTGGCAACTTTACCCATATGCTGATAGTAAAATGTGTCAAGTTCCTCTGGCTCTTTCCTTCTTTTTGAATGTCTTTCATGATAATCTCTGAGCTGTAGGCACAGGAGTTGTTTCAATTAGGGATGAACATAAAAATTAAACTTTGACAGCTTGTGTATTTTTGAAATGGACACTATCTTGTGCAAAGATAAGTTTCTTTGAAAATGAATTGAGACTACATTTGTCTGTGCGTATAAGAATAATGTTTAGAATGTAGTTAGGTATTATGCTACTTTATTTAGCATAATTTAGTTTATTTGACATTTAGGTTTAGCAAAGCTGTAGTTGTAATTCTCGGACATTAGCCCTGAGTAGGTAGCTAGGTAACTAGTTTCGGGCATGATTTTTTTTTTTTTAATTGAGTGGATCTTGAGTACAGTTAGAGGGCTATTGGAAAATGCCAAGTCAGGCATGTCACTGATTTCCCCTTAGGATTATTGTACAATGCTGAACATTGCTGTGACTCATACACATAATAGCTCTATAAGGCTTTTGTTTGATTATCTCCTTTGGAAACTAGCATCAGATCAAGCCATGAAAGCTAACCCTAGAGGAAGAGGCAATCAGGCTAGTTCAAGCTCAAGGGGTTCTGGTACCTGTGTCTGACACCATTTCTCTCTCTCTCTCTACTCTCATAGATCCCTCCATCTCTCTGCCTCCTGTGATTTTTTTGTTCCCCCTTCAAAGTGAGATTGATGCATCTACACTTTGGCCTTCCTTCTTAAGCTTCATACTGTTTCTGAGTTTTGTCCAGGGTATTTTGAGCCTTTGGGACAATATCCACTTATTAGTGAGTACATACCATGTATGTCCTATTGTGTCTGAGGGACTTCACTCAGGATGATATTATCTAGTTTCATCCATTCACCTGAAAAACTCAAGTCTTCATTTTTTAATAGCCAAGTAGTATTACATTGTGTAGGTGTATCACATTTTCTGTATCCATTCTTCCACTGAGGGATATCTGGGTTGTTTCAAGCTTCTGGCTATTATAAATAAGGCAGCTATAAATGTATTGGAACACAAGTCCTTGTTACATATTGGAGCATCTTTTGGGTATATGCCCAATAGTGGTTTAACTGGGTCTTCAGGTAGAACTATTTTCAATGTTCTGAGGGATTGTCAGATTGATTTCCAAAGTGGTTGTAGCAGTTTGTAATCCCACCAGAAATGCAGAAGTGTTCATGTTTCTCCATGTCTTTACCAGCATCTATTGTTGCTTCAGGTTTTGTTCATTGACATTCTGATTGTTATAATGTGAGTCAGGGTCATTTTTATTTGCATTTCCCTAATGACTTAGAAAGTTGAACATTTCTATCTGTTTTGTTTTGTTTTGTTTTGTTTTGTTTTGTTTTGTTTTTTTCGAAAGAGGGTTTCTCTGTATAGCCCTGGTTGTCCTAGAATTCACTCTGCAGACCAGACTGGCCTCGAACTCAGAAACCCACCTGGCTCTGCCTCCCAAGTGTTGGGATTAAAGGCATGCTCCACCACTGCCTGGCTATTGAACATTTCTTTAGGCGCTTTTTGGCCTTTCTAGATTTCTCAGTTGAGAATTCTTTGTTTACCTCTGTATTCCAATTTTAAATTGGGTTATTTGATTTTCTGAAGTCTACCTTCTTGAGTTCTTTGTATATTTTAGATATTAACCCTCTATCATATATAGGATTGGTAAAAACCTTCTCCCAATCTGTAGGTTGTTTGGTTCTATTTGACAGTGTCCTTTGCCTTATGAAAGGTTTTCAGTTTCATGAGATTCCATTTGCCAGTTTTTGATGTTAGAGCATGAGACATTGTTGTTCTGTTTAGGAAATTTTTCCCTGTGCCTATGTGTTTGAGGTTCTTTCCCACTTTCTCTTCTATTAGATTCAGCATATCTGGTTTTTTATGGAATTTCTTGATCCATTTGGACTTGTGCCTTGTACTGGGAGATAAAAAATGAGTCAATTTTCATAATTCTACATGGAAACCTCCAGTTGGAACAGCACTATTTGTTGAAAAGGCTTTCTTTTTTCCACTGTATGGTTTTGGCTTCTTTGTCAAAGATATAGTGACCATAAGTCTGTGGCTTTATTTCTATGTCTTCACTTCTATTCAATTGATCTACATTTCTGTCTTTCTACCAATACCATTTGGTTTTTAGTACTATTGCTCTGTAGTACATCTTAAGGTAAGGAACAGTGATTCCTTTAGAATTTCTTTTGTTGTTGAGAATTGTTTTTACTATCCTGGGTATTTTCGATTTCAGATGAAATTGAGAATTGCTCTTTCTGTCTCTTTGAACAACTGAGTGGAAATATTGATGAGGATTGCATTTAATCTGTGGATTACTTTTGGTAAAATGACCATTTGTCCTACATTAATCTGAATGATCCATGAGCATAGGAGATCTTTCCATCTTCTGAGGTCTTCCTCAATTTCTTTCTATAGGACCTTTAAGTTCTAGTTATACAGCTTTTTCACTTTCTTGGTTAGAGTTACATCCAGATATTTTATATTATTTGTGACCATTGTGAAGGATATTAAATTCTTAATTTCTCAACCCATTTATTTTTCTTTGTGTAGAGGAAGAATATTGATTTCTTTGAATCTTGTTTAAACGGTTTATCTGATCTTGATTTAACTTTGGTACTAAAAAATCTCAAAAATCTCAAAAATCTCAAAAAAATCATTCACTTCTTGTAGATTTTCCAGTCTTGTTGAACATAGATATTTGTAGTAGAATCTGATCAGATTTTTAATTTCCTCAGTTTCTGTTGTTACACATCTCCCTTTTTTATTCCTGATTTTGTTAATTTGGATACTGTCTCTGTGCCCCCTAGTTAGTTAGGCTAAGGGTATATCTATCTAGCTTATTTTCTCAGATGTACTGTTAAGTCTCTAGTGTAGGATCTCTTCAGTTTCTTTATGAAGGCATCCAGTGCTATGAATTTTTCTCTTAAAACTGCTTTCATTGTGTCCCATTCATTTGGTTATGCTGTGCCTTCATTTTCATTAAATTTTAGAAAGTCTTTGATTTATTTCTTTATTTCTCCCCTGACAAATTGTTCACTTTCCATTAGTTGTTTTTGTTGTTATTGAAGAACAACCTTAGTCTGTGATGATCTGACAGAATGTATGGGATTATTTCAATCTTCTTATATCTGTTGAGGCTTGTTTTATATCCAATTATATGGTCAATTTTGGACAAGGTAGAATGAGGTGTTGACAAGTTACATTCTTTTGATTTAGGGTACAGTTGTCTCTCCATATGTGTTTCATCCATCTGGTTCATATCTTCTGTTAGCTTCATTCTCTATCTGTTTATTTGCTGTTTCTATGTTCTGTCCATTAGTGAAAGTAAGGTGTTGAAATCTCTCACTATTATTGTGTGAAGTTCAACATGTGTTTTGGGTGTTAGTAATGTTTCTTTTATGAATGTGGGTGCCGTTGGATTTGGGCCATAGATGTTAAAAATTACCAGATCATCTTGATGGATTTTTTCCTTTAGTAAAAAGTAGTTACACAGTAGTTTATTATGAGATGATTAATTTCTTGATTTTTACTGGGTGTAGTTTTCTTCCTTGTGTTGGAGTTTTCTTTCCTTATTCTCTGTAGGGCTGGAATGGTGGAAGAATATTGTTTAAAGTTGGTTTTGCCATGAAATAACTTAGTTTTTCCATCTATGTTAATTGAGAGTTTTACTGGGTATATTATCATAGCCTGACTATTGTGTTCTCATTGGGTCTGTATGACATCAGTCCAAGATCTTCTGGCTTTTAAAGTCTCTGGTGTAACTCTGATAGGTCTTTCTTTACACGTTACTTGGCCTTTTTCCCTTACCAGCTTTAATATTGTTTCTTTTTTCTGTGTATTTAGTATTTTGATTATTATATAATGGGACTATTTTCTTTTGTGGTACAATCTATTTGGTTCTTGTACATTTATGGCCATCTCCTTCTTTAGGGCAAGGAAGTTTTCTTCTATGATTTTGTTAAAGATGATTTCTGACACTTTGAATTGGGAATCTTCACTCTCTTCTATTCATATTATTCTTAGGTTTGGTCTTTTCATTAGGTCCTGAATTTCCTGTATAGTTTGCAGTAGGAGCTTTTTACACTTTGTATTTTCTTTGACTGTTGTGTCAAGATGTTCTATGATATCTGCTACACCTGAGATTCTCTCTTCTGTCTCTTGTATTCTATTGGTGATACTTCATCTATCACTCTTGATATCTTTTCTTGGGTTTCTTTCTCCAGGGTTGCTTCCCTTTGTGATTACTTTATTGTTTCTATTTTTCAATTTTATATCCTGAATGATTTTGTTCAATACCTTCAACTTTTTGTTTGTATCCCCCTGTATTTATTTAACAGAATTATGTGTTTCCTCTTTAATGGCTTCTACCTGTTTATCCTTATTCTCCTGTATTTCTTTAAAGGAGTTATGTCCTCCTGAAGGTCCTCTATCAACTCCTTGAGATGTGACTTTTGGTCAGAATCTGGTTTTTCAGGTGTGTTAGGGTGTTCAGGGTTTGCTGTAGTAGGAGAACTGAGTTCTGATATTGTGAAGTAGCATTGGTTTCTGTTCCTCATGTTCTTGTGATTGCCTCTCATCATCTGATTATCTCTGATATTGACTGGCCTTACTATCTCTGACTGGAGCCTATCCCTCCCTTGATCCTGGTTATGATGAATCTCCTTGAGTCAGGCTGTCTCTGGATGTGGGAGAGGGTCTGAAACACTGGTCTTTGAGCCTGTGAACCTGGTTGTTATGGATTCCCTGGAAGTAAAGCTATCTCTGGGTGTGGCAGGGGGGTCTGGAGCACTGGGTCTGCCCTGGAGAGAGTTTGGACCACAAGGAATATGTGTCTCCAGGAAGATGGTTAGGTCTCTTCACCTGGGCTCTGTAGGGATTCCAGATCCAGATTGGCCAGGTATTGGGGTATTGGAGTGGGGTTGGGGGTGAGGGATAGGAGGTATTGTCTTACCTGTGAGTCTGGTTATATTGGACCACAATCTCCTTCTGTTATTAATTATGAGCACAGTAAGGTTATTGACTTCTTTTTGTTTTACTTTGGTAATGGGGATGTGTCTAAAAATTACTTCATGTTTTTTTTTTTGGGTTTTCCAACTTAATGTAATATGAGTTTATAAATATTCCCTTATAATCTCATCAATGTTTTTGGTTGTGATGTGGTTAGCCATGAAATTTCCCTATTCACTTTGGATTTTCTTTTTTTTTTAATTACTTTTTCTTTCTTTTGGTTATTTGGACCAAATTTGTTTATCTTCTCAAAGAACCAGCTCTTCAATATATAGATTTTTTCCAATAGGTTTTGTTAATTTGTCTGTTTGTTTCTACTTCATTAATTCCTGTTCCAGTTTTTATCATTTTTCCCCATTGACAGGGTTTGGACTTTCTTTGTCCTTGACTTTCCATATTTTTTATTTGCATTATTAAGTAACATTTTTGTGCTTTTACTGACTTTAAATTATAAGGCCAACTCAAGAACATATACCTCACAGGTTGAAATGAAATGAAAACAGAGAATGTATCTTGCAAGTGAGACTTCCTTTTTATAATTAATACAATTTGTATGTTGCTAAAATCTAGTTAAGAGATTATACTATTTGTCTTGTGTCAAGTCAAGTCCCTGCTAATTAGTGCCTTTATTTGCATTTAATATTAAGTTTCTAGTCTTACTCACACTGCTTGTAAGCTTGTTGACTGATGCATCTCTTTGCCTTTGCTACTGCTATGAGCCCCCATTCACTTGATGCACATTCTTGCCTTTGTTCCTCTCTTTTTCATTGTATCCTTTTAACAGTGAATAACCTCTCACCCACTGTGAATAGTTTATCTGTCATATAAAAAGAACTTCAAGAAGCCAAGGAATCTGCTCTGAAAACAATTAAGGGGAGACAGCCAGCATAATAGCCTAGAGTGCATCAAAATACAGGTTGCTTAAATATGCAGTAGGTCTTTCTTTTTTTTCTTCTCAGATTTAACAAAATGTAGACACCTAGAGATATAGATTCCCTTGTAGGGTTGTTTTCACTGTGCTTCAGAGTTTTTATTGTGTTGTGTTTTCATTTTTATTTAGTTTCAGAGAATTTTCATTTCTTTATTATCTTCTTTGACTTACCTGGTCATTCAGTGATGAATTGCTTACACATACATTTACTAGAAATGTGATTTGCTGTAAATTTTTAATTTTATTACATCGTGGTAAGATTTTAATATTTATGAGTTTGTAAAGAGTTGGTGTATGTTCTATAATAGGGAGAACTTAGAGTAGTTTTCAAGTGCTGGTAAGTAGAAGGTATATTCCTCAGTGTTTAATTAAAATATTCAATAGGTGTCTGATAAGTCTCTGTGTTTGTGTTGGTATTTATTTCTGATGTTTCTCTCTTTATTTTTTTGTCCTGATATGATCTGTTTATTAGAGAATGTGGGCATTATTATCCTATTTGTGTTAACTTGCATATATATATATATGTATATATATATATATAATTATTATATTATTATATGTTATATAATAACATAATATATATGTTATTATATTATATATATGTGTGTGTATATATATACATATATGTATATATATACATATATATAATTAAATTGACTATAACAAAGTTTGGTGTACATAAGCTCGAAGAATAATGTATTTTTTATTAGTTAGAATGAAATGTTTCATTTTACTTACTACAAATAGTTTTTTAGTTTGATAGTTATTTTCTGAAATACTGGGATAGTGATGCCTACTTTCTCCCTGGTCCTATTATTATGCCTATCTTTAAAACTAACTTTTTTTTCTCTGTCTTTTTTCTTTCTTTCTTTCTTTCTTTCTTTCTTTCTTTCTTTCTTTCTTTTTTTTTTTTTGCTAGTAGATACACAGACTTTGTTTCTTGATCTATTTATCTAGTCTGTGCAATTTGAATAAAGTGTTGAGTCCATCAAAATTTAAAACTATTATTGAAAAGTATGATGTCTGCCAATGAAATTAATCCAAAACACTTCAATTTAGCCCCAAGCAAACTTTTTAGAAAAGGTCAAAAAGCAACCACATTCTTTGTCAAAATAGTACAAGAACTATTTGTAGGCCACATATGTTAGACTTTGGTGCAGCTTAGAACAGACAACACCAGACCAAATGGTTCCAAGGGGAAGGAGGTCTATTCAGGTCAAAGGAAAAAGGTGGGGGAAGAGAGACAGAGTAAGATGGCAGAGAAAGAGGGAGAGAGAGAGAGAGAGAGAGGAGAGAGAGAAGTGGAGGCCAGCCATGACCACATGGAGAGAGGAGGAAGGGAAGGGGGAGGGGTGAGGGGACAGAGAGAAGCTAGAGGCAAGAGGGTAAGAGAGCAAGAGAGTAAGAGGGAGAGGAAGGGGAAAGTAGCCCCTTTTATAGTGGCCAGGTAACTGTGAGTGGAGCATACATGGCTGTTGCCAGGTAACTGTAGAGGTGGTGTTTAGACAGAATACTAACAACATATTAACTCTCTTTTCTGAAGTCTCTTAGTCCCAGACCACATATTAAAATCACTCTCAGGATCACTGTCTTCCCTGTCCCTACTAAGATGTCCCTTTAAGTTCCCCTTAAATTATTCAACTGCTTTTGTAATCCAGAGTGCCAAATTCTATACTCTTCCAGGCAAAAGTATAGTAAGGCTTATCAGAGCAAGACCCCACTCCTGTTATGAACTTCTACCTTTCCTAGGGTTTCTATTGCTGAAAAGCAACATCATGACCACAAGAACTCTTATTTTTTATTTTATATAGGAAAACATTTATTTGTAGATTGTTTACAGTTTCAAAATAGTACAATAACTTAGTCTATTATCATCATGGCAAAAAAATAAAAAGAATGGTGGCCTACAGGCAGACAGGAGAGAAAGATAGCTGAGAGTTCTACATCATTGTTCACAGGCAGCAGTAGGAGACTTCCATAGTTGGCATAGCTTGAACATATATGAGACCTCAAAGTCCACCCCAAAACTGGCATACTTCCTCCAACAAAACGATACCCTTTCCAAGGCCGTACTTCCTAATAATGCCAATTTCTATGGGTCAAGCATTCAAAAACATAAGTAATTAGAAGTTATTTCTATTCACACCACCATGTATGTATAAAGTGAGGTCATTGTGTAGTTGTTATTTTGTGGGAATAATTGGGATCTCAGTAATTATTTTATGTTTCAATAATTATAACTTTGAGAGTCTTTCTATAACATTATATGTATGTATATATATATATATATATGTAT